>NW_012117722.1:1104916-1131702 GCF_000951035.1 Colobus angolensis palliatus | reverse complement strand
GGACCAAGCCCGGGCGGCGGTGGCACCGGCGGGCGCGGAGAGGAGTTGCCGTCCCGAATTTGCCGCCCCCTTTCGCCGCCGCCGCCCACTGCGTTCTTTGTGTGTCTCTCGCCGCCCTCCAGCCGCTTCGCCGCTCGCCTGACAGCTGATGGGCTCACCGCGCGGGGTCCCGCGTCCTCTCGGCCGCAGCCGGAGGAGCCCGGCTCGGCCGGAGGAGGAGGGGAAAAGAGGAGCGTTGACAGATGCTGTCTCCCAGCGGCTACCGCCAGCGGAAAAGCCTGGACTGCCTCGGCAAGAAGCGGCCGGTCGGTAACCGGCCCCAGCCTCGTATTCGCCTCAAAGACTCCAATTGCCTGTAAGACCTTCCCTCCGCAGCCGCCCGCGCAGCTCCGCTCCCGCGCCCCGCGCCCGGCTCCGCGGACTAGCGCGCCCGGTCAAGAATCCTGGGGAATCCGCTCCGCCCCCTGGCTCCAGCGTCCTCCAATGATCTGGGCGTACACAGAGCTGTTCCATCCAATCAGGTGTCGGAAAGCCCAGACAGTCCGCGGGAGTGTAGCCAATAGAAGGCGACTCCGGCAACACACCCGCCCTGATCCACTAGGAACAAACCGCTCCGAGCACTGTGATGGGACCGATCCTGGCGCCCAGAAGAAGCCAAGTCCGGCCAAAGCTGTGTCGCAAAGTGAGAATCTGAAGACAGGTCCGGTACTTAAATGGCTATGATTCTAAAAAGTTGAAGATGGGAACGGTGGACGCACAAAATCTTTACCCTCGGCTTAAAATGCCTTTTCTGGCGAAAGTTTGTATATGAAAGAAAGCCGAACACTTTGTAGCGCTGTTTAAGTGAAGGCCTTTCCTTTTAGAACACTGCTTTACAATGCCTAATCAGCCGGCGCTCAGGTTGGTGCATTTAGAGTCCCGAGCGTTTGTGTTCCTAATAAGTCTGCCAGAATGTCGGATATCTGAAATAGGTTAGTTTCTATCCTGCCCCAAAACACAGACTGTCACTGGCACCACCATGTTGTGTTTTTTTGTTGTTTTTGTTTTTGTTTTTTCCTTGAATTAAAATATGAGTTCTGTATGTAAATCATCTTTATTGTGAACTTTATTTCTATAATAAAGTCACACAAACTATCTTCAGTGGAGGTTGGATGAAATACTGAAAAAGAAGAATGTAGAGACAGATGATAGATATGTGAGATATCTCTATCCATCTGCCACCCATCTATCAATCAAGAAAGGACTTGAGTAAAGCACTGGCTATAAACGACTGTAACTTTTGATCACAGGACCTTACAAATAATAGACACACTAGTTGTTTGTTTATTTGATTTGAATAGGATGACTCATTTGTTATTGTTCATAGGAAGTTTATAAACTTCATTGAGTTGTTTACTGAAAGTGGATTACACCATGACGAAAACAGTATTTGGCAACACATATTTGCATATTTCAAAATAAAATTACACTTATTTGTACTTCAAATAGTTATGTCAGTTTATTTCTTCGGGTAATAAACTGTGCATTTAAAAAATTTTGTACACATGCGGCATGTTCCTTCTTTATAAATTATTTTGATGACCAAATACATTTTTTAAAGGATGTTCTGTACAATGAACGGAAAGAAGAGATCTGAAATAAGAAAAATATGGCTATATTACCTCCTTGCTTTCGTGATTGAAACTCACCACACCTTACCACATTAAATTCGGGGGATAACATGATCCCTAAAATGAGGTTTTATCAACAGGTCCAGGTTCTGGATTGACCTTGAGCCAACCTCTTAATGACTAACTCTGTTATAAGAGAACAATATGCCTGGCTCTACCTGCCTCCTTGGGGTGCTGTGAGATCCAACCAAGATAGTGTTTGTCAAGCACTTTGCTTTTTGTAAAATACTGTGCCAAGTGCAGAACCGTCTTAAATGTGTTATTATTCTCTGTTTATTATCAGAACATTAATATTTCCTCGACTGCACATTTTTTCAATCTGAAATATGTTTTTGAGCCCATCAGTTTTCTCTCAAAATAGATTTGAATGAAACTCCTGCCTGCTCATTCTAGATCAAAGCAGTACTTTCAGGGTTTCTTTCTTTCTCTTTTTTAATGGAGAGGATGTTAGAAGAGAATACTGAGGAAAGAATTCTGGATGGAAAAGGTTCGAGAAATTTTATTCACTCTTAGTATATTCCTCTCAGTATATTCCTCAAAAACAAGATGGATCATAATGTCCAATTTAATACTGTATTCATAATGTTTAAAAACTTAAGCAAGTTTCAATGTATACGCCTAAAATAAGTTAACATATCCTATGTCTGCAAATACTGCTAATACAGTCTTAGATGGAAGTTGTAAATGGCTGGGTCAAAGTTATACCCATAAATCAAGTACTGAATTTAAAATTTTGGAGGCGTTTATTAAAGATTCACTTATCGCTTTTGTACTTAATTGTCCAAGAGGAAAATAAATGTGTATTTTTAGATTTCGTGTGTCATCATATAATTTGTTTACTTTTTCCCAAAATATGCAGTCTAGTACAGAAGTTTAATTATTACTTCCAACAAATGTACATGTAGTAACACTAGAATGTAAAATTTGCTGAATTTAGTTGAACCAGCAGTTGTTAATTTTCAGTTAATTAACTATACATATTTCATTTTCTGAGTGAAAATTGTGGAAGAATTTATCAATATGAATTCAATATGCATGATTTATTAAGTATATATAAGTCAAAATCAGTGTGTGGTAATTTCCTGATAATCGACAAGTCCACACCCACTTATTACATAGAAATGAATATTTCAGTGATTGTCTGGGTAATATTTGTGATTTCACTGTGGTGATGTTTCATTCACTAAGTGATATTTTCAATTTTTCATCAGCGATTTTCTCATCAGTTGTCCAAAATAGAACACAAGAGTGGAAGCTATTTTAGAGAGCTATCAGTTTTAGCACATTTAAAAATGTTTATTAGAGAAACTGACTTTGGGGTTAGTTTTAGTATTTATAAAGATCGTTTTTAAAACATACATAGATAGACATTTGTAAAGATAATTTTTAGAAAATACATAGACATCTTTTATAAGTTGCCTCACATGATCTGTGGTAATATGACTAATCACAATATTATTTTCTCTGTATCTTTGCATTTAATTTGCTATCATCTTAAGATTGCTTCATCAGTGAATATAACAAATAACTGGATTTATATGTTCTCGATTTTGATAGTTGAAATGCTTCTGAATTTCTTGTCTTGGACAAATCAGAGTTCCACGTGACTTCTCAATAAATAACTGAGTCTAATTCATTAATCTGAAAATGAAATAATATCTATAGAGAGAGAATAGAAAAATGATTAGCTCTATTTTTCTTCCTATTTCTTACATGGATGAGAGAAAAATGCCTTTGTGAATCACATCAGATCCCTTTAACTCTCCTTTTACAAAACTTGTATTGTGTTGATTTCTTGATCTCAACCATGTAGTTTCCTTATTGTGTGATGTATCTACAGCAGGAAACTTTTATGTGCATATGGAGTAACAGAGAGAAAATTTCAGAAAACGTTAGTGAGGGGCACACTAGACTCCCTTCTCCATTTTATCTTGGGTCACAGACCCTTAGGAAAATTTCTTTTAGAGTTAAGTGTTAGGAAAAATTTTATTTTTTCTGAAATGAGATCTTCTTTTGCAGCTTCTCCTTCTTATTTCGACTATCAGGAAGCTTGGAACTAAATTTACAGCTTAAATATAGCAAGGTATGGCCTGCTTCACTGTAATTTTTTTTCTTTTTTTAAATTTTAAATTTTTATAATTACATAGTAAGTGTATGTATTTGTGAGGTACATGAGATATTTTGATGCAGGCATATATGTATAATAATCACATCAGAGTAAATGGGGTATCTATCACCTCAAGCATCTATCCTTCCTTTTGTGTTACAATCCAATTATACTCTTTAAGTTCTTTTAACATGTACAATAAATTTTTGTTAACTGTAGTCACTCTATTGTGCTATCAAATACTAGATCCACTCTAATTTCTTAATAAACACAATGTTTACCTTGCCATGGTTTATTACTCTTCATCTATACCTTATTAGCTTATATATTTGTATGTATGCATTTTATTTAAGCTCTGTAAAACACTTTCTGAAATGAGATGAAATATATATGAATAACATATTCTGAGCCTCACATAAACTCTTGAGTATGAAGAGTTAAACATAACCAGAACGTGTAGTGAGAACAATATGAAGGATATTGCTGATATTTCCTTCATAGAGAAATAGGATTCTAATTCACCAGGTATAATATCTCTAAACCTTTTCCAGAGAGGCAAGAAGGAAAATAGATGTACTTTACTGGGAAATTTTATTACATTTATTTATTTTTTTCTTTTTCTTCTTTTTTTTTTGACAAGGTCGTGTTGTGTTGCCCAGGCTAGAGAGCAGTGGCATGATCATAGCTCACTGCAACCTCACACTCCTGGGCTCAAGCGATTCTCCTGCCTCAACCTCCCTAGTAGCTGGGACTACAGATGCACTCCACCATGTCCTGCTAATTTTAATTTAATTTGTAGAGATAGGAGCCTTGCTATGTTGTCCAGGCTGGTCTCAAACTCCTGGCCTCAAATAATCCTCCCACCTTGGTCTCCCAACGTGCTGGGACTACAGGTATGGGCCACCGTGCTTGGCCCAACATTTCCTTTTCAAAGTTAAGGTTATTTTTAAAAGTCATCTCCTGAGTGACATATTGTCTTAGCACTGTTGCAGAACTTCATCTTATCCAACATTTTTGTTTTATGAGATACATTTGAATTAACTAGAAGTTGTAGGTTAAAAATATCGTTTTAAAATAGAATAGTTTACACAAAGTAGATGGTAGCATCCCTCTTCCAAGCCAGAAGGTCAGCATGTAGGAGATCCTCAGTGGGGTTAGGAGGATTTCAGTCATAAGGGATAGAAAACTCAACCTGACTTAAATATAAAAGCAAATGTGTATTAGTGCATATAATTAAAACTATACCACCTTGATCAAGTAAAAGTAAAGGTACAGCTAGCTGACAAAGGTGGGAGAGGAAAGGAGGGGGCCAAAGAAGAAAGCTGGGTAGGGGCATCATGCCACATAGAGGGGTGCCGAAAAACTGTGTTGGACAAAACATGGTTTTATCCAACTTTATTAGATAACATTTATTGGAAAAAAAACAGAAATTTAAGTAGCTACTTCTACATTACAACGAACAAAACTGAAAATGATAATATAAGTATCAAAATTGCAGAGGTGTTGAAAGAAGGACTAATGTAAGACCTCATTTTACATAGGTCATTTTATATAGCTGAGGGTCAGGTAGATAAATAAATAATAAATAACAAATATAGAAATATACTAGTTATTTCATTATTTAAAGTTCATGTTTTGTTCAAGCAAATAGTTTATGGTTTAGTTTTCTACAGGCAGACACTACAAGCAGAAATGGTTAAAAGGGTTTTCCTTTGGAGGAGGGGTTGTTGTAATTATATGTGAGGAGGGTTGTGGTCTTATTTGATTTTTTTTAGCCAACTGTGAAGATGGTTTTGGTGAAAATTGTCAATATTACAGAAAAACGTCTTAGCAGGAATATATTTAAAAATAAATGTAGGCTATCCATATATATTGGGAAACCACAGTTGTATTTAGTGTAGAATAAAATGGAATTTAGGACTCAAGTAAGAATGTATATGATGGTTTTCAAACAGTAAATATAATGGATATATAGTTAAATTATTTTATGCTCTTCACAAGCAATTCATAATACAGTAGATTATCTTATTTTTGTGCTCGAGAACAATTGTGCCTCTGCTGGCTCCCAGAGATTATAGGGCAGATTGGGTATGGGAGAATGCTTGTTAAATGCCTGTTTGTTTTTTGATGAAGTGATTGTATCATTTGAAACTGTTTGACTCAGCACACAGGAAAACTCAATAGAAAATGTGTGCAATTGTGAGCTTCATAGTTTGAGAAATGAATGAAAATTATGGAGAAGATTCCATGAAAAGTTACAAAAGTAATTAGAAATCTGAAACACAGCCGATTTGGAAGAATGAACATTTTTGAGCTTTTGGTGCTCCAAATTTTCAGATATAATTCATTGTTAATTTTCTGTGCAAGTGAAGGAGAATAGTGAGTCCACTGTAAAATGCTCCATGGGGGTCTATTAGAATGTTTCATCTTGAATAAGAGGGAAATCAACCCACGGGACTGGCATACTACATTGTGAGAATTCATAGGCAAGGAAAAATATCATTACCAGAAGCCATGGAGGAAGAAAAGGTGTGTGGGTGTCAGGGTGGGTGTGAAGGGGTGTGTGTGTGTGTGTGTGTGTGTGTGTAAGGACCAGGCTGAATAAATGTTTCAATCACTGACAGTTGATAATAAACAAAATGAATCTAAAAGGTAAGTCTAGAATAATTAAAGAAGCATGATAGAACTGAAAATCTACTGTCAGAATGTAATGCTTAATCCTAATTTGGAGATGATATTGTGGAAACTACCTGAACTCAAACCAAAGCATCCTCATGTAGATGGCGTCTTTCCAAGGTTGTCTGAAAATAAATATAGCAATAATAAACATTTATTTTTCATTCATGTTTTTTCACTTAGAAAGCACCTTCACATATGTAACATCACTAGATCCTCGTTACTTTTCCTCAAGATAATGAGGAGGCATCTCAGTATAGTATTTCAGTTCAAAGATGTATTTGAATTCTGCTCCCTCAGTGGGACTCAACCAAGCCATTAATTCCCCTGGGCCTTTAAATAAGGATGATAACAATTATAGGTGTTGAATCTATCTCTCGTTGCATGTTCCGAGATGGAAGCAACTAATTTGTGTGAACATGCTTTGCAGACCCTTATGTGGGTCACCAATGTTCTTATTAGCATGGGTTCTATTCCCATTTTATAGATAATGAAAAGGAGATGCAGAAATCAAGACTCACCAGTTAGACAAGGTGAGTCCATGGCCCCAGATCCCCAGGTCTAATTACTCCCAATGCTCATTCCACTACTTTCATCCGAACTTTAAAGTGTGATCAATAAATACAAAATTAGAATTGTCTGGTGGTTTCCTCAATTTCTTTTTTGGATTGAAGAGTTAGACTAGTTGATTACCAGGGTCATTTCAGGTGTAAATCCTACAATAGTCAAGAATTTGCTTTCCCAACTTGCTCTGGGGTCTCTATTTCCCTCCAGGGGATGAAGATAACCAAACGATATAGTTAAAGAGTGCTGTTTAGAAAACAGAGAGAAATTTTCCTGGCTCCTGAGAGAAGAGATGAGGTAGAGAACCAAGAAGATGATGTGAGGCTGGGAACTATAAAGAATGAAATAATTCATAAAGATTCCCTGAATGTGAGGATAGAAGAGACATAGAGGATTTCCAAGGTACAAGTGCAAATTTTCAATAAAATCTTCTAACCACATAAATGGTCTTGTCTGTGGTTTTTGTAGTGGGGAGGTATGGGTAGTTATTTGTTTGTTTGGTTGGTTTTGTTTCAATGGAATCAAGTAGAGTAAATGAAAGTAAAAGGTGAATATGAAAACGTAAGCCCCTCCCTTACTTCCCCTGGAAAAAAGAAAAAAAAAACCTCCTTCTCAGAAAAATTATCAGGTCTTTGGATCTGTATCTAGATAACATATAGCATAGAATAAAAACAAAGAGCAAAAAACTTAATTATATATTTAAGCCTGTGAGAGAAACAGAAAGACAAATTTCAATATGTTGAGATTGCTGCTGAAAAGTAGAACGACGTATAAAGAAGCCAACATCATGTACTTACTGCTGTAGAAGCTAGTTGTTCGATAAAGTTAAGTATATCTATCATTGCAAATTTTGCCCTTAATATATCATCCAACAAACATTATGTTTGATTTATATAGGGCAGTGTAATAAATTGTGATCTGTTAAGGATATATCCTATATATTTATATAAGTAGAATAAAATCTTGAAAGATCAAGACCTAAGTATTAACCTATGCACTTTTCTGTATTTTTTAATTGCTTCCAATAAATTTGTTATAATTAAAATCCTTTTAAAAGCCCTTTAAAAGGTATATAATTAATAAACCCTCACTCCTCCATTGCTACCTTAGTTATTATATAGTATATAAATAAAAAAAGAAGTGAATGGCTTATATTAATTATATTATTTATTTTATATTGAAAATCTCTCTAGTTGGACTTTTGAATGAAAAGTTTGAATATTCACTGTGACAAAATAATTTATTTTCATGACCAAGTAAAAACAAGGAATTAATGTAAAGAGACAAAATGAAATTTTAGTGTAACACCTCTAACATCTAAATTATAGGTTTTTGGTCAACTGTTTATTTTTCTTTGAAGGATGTATAAAATCTTAGTTATTAGCTCATTCTAGGCAGAATATTGAAGGACTAGTAAATAATATAAAAACAAGTAGTCCCAAATTTTGAAAGACAGGAATTTTCACTTTCCTTTTTGTTGTTGTTGTTTTTCTTTTCTTTCTTTTTTTTTATTTATTTTTTATTTATTTATTTTTTTTGCGACGGAGGCTTGCTCAGCCTCCCAGGCTGGAGTGCAGTGGCGCGATCTTGGCTATACTGCAACAAGTAGCTGGAATTACAGGCACCTGCCATCATGCCCAGGTAATTTTTGTATTTGTTATAGAGATGGGGTTTCACCATCTTGGCCAGGCTGGTCTTGAACTGCTGACCTCAGGTGATCCACCCACCTCGGCCTCCCAAAGTGCTGAGATTACAGGCATGAGCCACTGCACCCGGCCGAATTTTCACTTTTGAGGACTTTAGAGTAAGTAAAGAAGATAAGTGATACACATATGGCACTTGTTGAGTGGTGTAATTTAGAACAAAGTTCTCAACCAGGAAGATTTTGCCCCCAGGGAACATTCGGTAATGTCTGGAGGACATTTATGGTTGTGACGTTCCCCTGAGGGAAAGAGGGTGCTACTGGCATCTGGTGGGTAGAGGCCAGCGATGCTACTGTACATCCTACAATGCGCAGGACAGCCCTCCAATGCGAAGAATTATCCACGCTAAAATATCAATAGGATTCAGGTGGAGAAACCTTGCTTTAGGTGCTTATTTTTTAATGGAGAAATGACATAGTACCAGCAACTTCAAAACTTAAAAACAAAGAAAGAAAAAGAAAAGAACCCTTATTTATATGCTTTCTTTTAAGCAATGGAAAATGGAAATTTTATTTCCCTCTCTTCAATGTAGAACTATTTCTAGTATATGCTTTGTAAATAAGATAATATTTACAAATTAAAAGTGGTTCACAGTGTTTGAGAAAACAAAATTGGAACAGTAAGACTCGGAAAATAGATGTGCTTCTTCAAGTTAGCTAAGAGTGGCTCTTTTTTTTAGAAAAAAATCCTCGAAAGAATATTTTAGCTAGTTATTTGAAACTGTTGGGAATGTGAATCCAATGATTTGTCAAGAACATATATTAATAGTGACTGCTATTCTCCCAAGAAATAAATGAAAACACAAAATGCACTTATTACAATGTTTTATGTGCCCTTCAGAATCTTGAGTTATTAGAAAGGCAGTTCTGGGAAATAATGCAAATACACAGGGCAATGTCCTTCTCCCCACCATCCCAGTGTAAAACTTGTGGTCTCTTAGGAAGATTCTGGGGTAGGAAAACAACAGAAAGGTGGGCAGCGGTTTGTATTGTGTTAACCCCATAGCCCTGAAGCATTTTTTCAGGGCATTTTAAAATAGCTCGGTGTTGGTTAGTGCATGAACTTCAATGAAGGTCACTGCGTCTTTTTTTTTTTTCTTCCCTAGAAAGGGCATTAACATGATTGCTTGTAAATAAGAATGAAGACTATTAACTAATGTACACCCATTTGTCTCATATTACTCCTTTATTACTCTTTCCTTTAAAAAACAGAGTACGTTTTCATGAAGGATGAAAAGGTATTACATGACTATTTCGTTTTAGTTTTTAATTAAACGTGCTTAAAGAGCCACAGAATTGTCTTCGGCAGGTTAGATGAAGACATGCTGGGGACCAAGTTATTTTTTGCTGTCAGAGGCTTTCTTTTCAGTATATGGTAGAGTTGATTCTATGAGGTTAATCAGAAAGGCATAAATCTCCTTCTGTAAATACTTACATGTTTTAGTTGGTACAGGGATCAGGAGGGAAAGAGGATTACAGGTTACTTTGTAAATGTTCTATACTTCTTTATATTTGCATAGTTATTTTGTTAATAATCTCCTTCTAGTCATAAAAGTGATATCTGTTCACTACTTAAAATTTGGAAAATTCAGGAAAATATTTTTAAAAATCTGTAGACACCGCCACTTACAACACAGGTGAACTTCCTTCTAATCCTTCCATAAAATAGGGCTCACTATATGCTTGATTCTACCTTCTGGCTCTACCATATTCTGATCATTTACACATTCCATCAAACTTCTTCCAAATCAAGGTTGTTTTTTGTTTGTTTGTTTCTTTTTTGAGACAGAGTCTTGCTCTGTCACCCAGGCTGGGGTGCAGTGGTGTGATCTCAGCTCACTGCAACCTGCACCTCCCAGGTTAAAGTGATTCTCCTACCTCAGCCTCAGCCTCCTGAGTAGCTGGGATTACAGGTGCCCACCATCACACTGGGCTTTTTTTTTTTTTTTTTTTTAATAGTGCCTGCAGTATGTGTTTTAAATGGCTGCACCAAACTCAGTTCGGTAAGTGATTCAGTTTTTTTCTCTCCTCTATAACACCTAGAGACATATAATGTTCACAAGTCAATGAGTTCTGATGCACACATTGATAATAAAGGCTATGGTTTATGCAAATTTTTTTCCTTGCGGATTTGCCATTGCTCTGTCCCTTTCCTTCATATGCTCGAAATGTATTGTAATATGAGTAAGAGTAACATTACAGAGATAACCTTGACTCTATCCTAACTTATTAAATAATGTTCAAAGTTTGGTACCTTTACTCTCAGTAGTAACAAATTTCTTGTGACACACCTCACAGTTGACTTTGGTATTATGTGACATCTCAGATGACTAACACTAAATTCAACTAAATGCAGTTGTCATGCAGCAATAAATGTCCCTGCCGTCAAATATTCTCTAATTTTTTCTTTCTGTTAATTGTCTAAAAGTGGAACTACTGTATTGAAGGACATTAATTCTTGGTATAGATTGCTAAACTTGCTTTCTAGAAAAGTTGTTCTGATTTCTAATCTCACATTCAGCAATACTGGATGTTGGAATTAAGTTTCGCTAATTTGGTAAGTAAAAAATACAGCCTTTAAAACAAGAGTGTTTGAAATTGAGTAATTTAATCTTTCTCCTCATGTTTAGTCTTCTTTTCTTCCTTACCTTTCCCTCTTTCCTCCCTTCCTGTGTTTCTCCCTCCTTCTCTCCCTCCATCCCTCCCTTCCTCTCTTTTTTCTTCTATGAAATATCTATTCATATTCTTTGCTAACCTTTCTATTTAGGTTTTAAGATTTACATGAGCTCTTTATATATTAGCTATATTAAACTTTTTGTCATAAATCTGTGTCAATGATTTTCCTCAGTGGTGTGCTTTTAAAACAATATTAATTTTTCCTCACGACAGAAATTTCATTTTAGTTTTCCATACTCTGTCTTGTTCTAGGGAAAATTCAAGTTATATTTTCCATAAGTAAAATGAATACTATTTTGGGGGACATTTATTTTAATGCCTTTATAATTAGAAAGCACTTTCCCATCCTGAGACCTGATAAAATATCCACATTTTTTTTCCAGGTGTGTGTGTGCTTTCAGGGTTTTTTTTGTGTGTGTGCTTGCTTCATACATGGTCTTACTCTGCAGCCCAGGCTGGAATGCAGTGGCATGATCATGGCTCACTGCAGCCTTGATCCTCCCACCTCAGCCTCTGGAGTAGCTAGGGCTACAGGCACATGCCACCAAACCTGGCTAATGTTTTGTATTTTTTGTAGAGACAGGTTCTCACTATGTAACCCAGGATGGTCTGGAACTCCGGGCTCGAGCCATCCTCCCACTTTGGCCTCTCAACATGCTGGGATTATAGACGTGAGACACCGCACCCAGCCTCAGTTTTTAACACTAAAGCATTTCATCATTCTACAGTTTGTTTTGCTTTTATAGCATAAAGGAAGGAATTATTTATTTCAACTTGTTAAATAATTATCTCACACAATCAATGATTGTCTTTTATGGCTTTACTCATTTGTGATGCCAACTTTCTCATGTAGAACCTTTTTATTGTCATTCTTTTTTTTTAAATTAGGAAAAAATTTTAAAAAACTCTTTTTAGTGACTTGTTCTCAGTCTGTCACCCAAGCTAAAGTGCAGCAGCGCAATTACAGTTCACTGCAGGCTCCACCTCCCCAGGCTCAAGGGATCCTCCTGTGTCAGCCCTCTGAGTAGCTGGGACTATGGGCATGTGCCACCCAGCCTGCATTGTTTTGTTTTTTAATCTACTAGAATTGGCTTGTGGTCTATCCATTCTCTACCATTGTCATATCTATTTTCACAACCCACTGGGACAAACTTCCCCTATTTAGCTTTCAGTCTTTTTTTTTTTTCTCTCTCTCTCTCATTTATTCCTCTGATAAACTTTAGAATTGCTTTGAAAATATACTCTCTATCACAGCCACACTCTAATAATTTATATTGGGATTTTCACGGATTACATGAAACTTATTTTCTTCCCATTCAGCCACAGATACGTTCTTTTTGTGAAAGTCTTTTTATTCCTTTTACAAGCTCTTACAGTTTTCATTGTGTTGGTCCTACACAATTCCTTCATCTTGTAATTGTGTATCATGATATTGTGCTTATTGTTGTGAGTGGAATATCTTCATCATATTTTGATTGGCTATTATTATTAGCAATAGGATTGATTTTTGTATTTTTTTTCACCTTGGATCACTTAACTGAACTATGCTATTAAGTCCAAAACTTTTTTCAATGATTTCCTCATATCTATTTCCCTAGGTTTTGTTTTTGTTTTGGTTTTAACTAGAAAATTATTTACCATCCAATTACCATGTTTGAGGGATACTCAGTATAGCTACAGACCCTGTCCAGCAGGGAGATTTGACTGAGAAAATCCTATTCCATTCTACTAAGAATTGTCCATAGATGTTATTATGAAGGGAAAAGGTTTATACTTAGGCCTATTGCCTCAATAAGTATACTGGACCACACATGTATTTCCGTTTTTTTGTTTGTTTTGGCTACCACTTCTAGAATGATGGAAATGACGGTGGTAATAGTAGATATTCTTGACTTCTTTATGATGCTTTTAGAGTAGTATTGTTAAGCCATACAATGTTAGCTGTATGTTAATGATAAACAAATGTTCTTTATGATGTACATGAAATATCATTTTATTCTGAGCTTATTCAGCAAGTTTTAAAATCCAAGAGAGTTTATTAAATTGTATCAAATTATTTTGCAGATCAATTGAGATGTTTATGTATTTACTTTGTGACCTATTGGTGCGATATATTCATTGGGTTTATATGCATGAATTCTTTAGAGCAATCCTCAAATATTTAGGCTAAATTATTATTTTAATATACCTGAGATAAATATGTAAATTTTTTATTCATACTTTTACATCTGTACTAATTATTTTTAGATTTTACTGTGAGGGTGATCCTAGCTTTGTGAAGTGAGTTGGAATGTTTCCTATTGTTTTTCTATGTACAAGAAGAGTATACCTCGTAGTGATGGATTTGTTTCTTGAAAACTGAAAAGGACTTACTGATTTTTTAAAAAACTCTGCTCTGCAGCTGTCTTGAATTTAGTTATTGAAAACTTTTTCAGTTTCAGTTCTGCAGCATATAGTTGTCTATTTAGGTTTGGTAGACAACTTTCTACTCCATTATCTTTGAATCTTTATTACTAAGATTTTCAAATTTGTTAAACTGATGAATTTGTGCTAATACTTTTAAAATAACATTTAAAAATAATCTTTAAATCGGTTATTAAATCCTTTTAAAACTGTAAGTCCTTTTTTATTTCTAATTTTGTTTATTTGTTTACTTTTTTCTCTTGATTAAATTTACTAGGACTTTTGTATTGCAGTTTGTCCTTGTCCTTTTGTTGTTGCAGTTGTTGTTTTTGGGACAAGACTCACTCTGTCGCCCAGGCTAGAGTGCTAATATTTTGTATTTTTAGTAGAGACAAGGTTTCACTATGTTGGTCTCAAACTCCCGGCCTCAAGTGATCTGCCCACCTCAGCCTCCCAACTTGTCAGGATTACAGTGTGAACCACAGCACCTGGCCTGTTCTTGTTCTTTAGGAATTTAGTACTGTAGTTTATTCGTCAACTTTACTATTTTTCTATTCTTCTCATACATTGATTTATATATTTATTTTTAATATTTTCTTCCTCTCGTTTAGATTCTTTCATTGTTCTGTCTTAACTTCTTGAATTGCAGTTAAATTGATTTTTTTTTTAAATTCTCTTTTAGTTAGAACAAAAACCATTTTAGGCCACGTACAGTATTTTCCTTTGAACACATTCCATAAAGTTTGATAAATAATGGTCCTATTTTCATTATTGTAAAACAAGTTTGTAATTCACCTTGGATTTTTCTTTCCCATATAGCTACATAGGAAGGCATTTGGTAACTTCCAACGTGTTGGGATTTTTGATTGTTTAAACTTTAAAAAATATATAATTTGATTGCATTATGGTCAGAGAATGCAGCTCCCTATAACTTCTGATTTGGAAACTTTTGAACATTTTCTTTGTGGCAGTATTTGTTAAATTTTTACAAATAGTTATTATATTCATCTTGAAAATAAGATACATGTATTTTTTAGTTCTTAGAATAGACGTCAGTATATCTGTAAATTCATCTTTACAAACTGTACATTTTAACCAAATATCTGTTTATCCAGTGCTAAGAGAGATGTGTCAAAGTCACCCATAAGAAGCTACTTTCCTTTCACATTTCTAACATTTTTAACATCCTTGATTTATGTATGTTGATATTATGCTAATCAGCTTATAAAGTTGAATATTATATTTTCCTTGTGAAGCATGTTTGTATTAATATGTAATGACCCTCTTGGTTACCATTAATAGTTTTTTGCCTTTGTGTCTTCTCTGAAATTAGTATTTCCTGTTTTCTTTTGTGAATGTATGATGTATATTTGCCCATTCTTTTATTTTTAACTTGTGCATATCATTTTGTCTTAGAGTGGCTTTTTAACTATCGTGTAGCTCAATGTTTTTAAACTGGATTTGAAGTATTTTTAATTATTCACAATTATTATTATAACTAATATATTAACTCATATTTCTTTTCTCTGAGCTTGTGATTTTTCTCATGTTTTCTTAGTTGTATTGCATATGGCTTATAAGCTTTTATACTTTCTAGTATTTTAGAATATAATCTTTGGATTTTTAATTGTATTAAAGATTACCTTTGGGTTTTTCAAAATTGTGCTTTAATTTGTATTTTCTAATGATTAGAACTATAAAAGAAAAGAGATTTTGTCTCTTTTCAGACAAAATGAGGAAGTTAGCTGTTTCCTTCTCTGCTTTGTCTTTCTTCACTTCTCTGTTTCTCTTAATCTATAATTTTAGACCCAGATAATTGCCATTAAATTAATTTTTACTTTCTATGTTTCGTTTCTGTTTCATAACCATATTAGCAATAGTTATTGAGATTTACCTTTCTGTTTACTGGTTTTGATGACTTCCTCTGCTTGAAGTCTTCATTAGGATTCGTTGCTTGGTTCACAGAAGTACAACTTTAACATTGTCAAAACCATACTTGGCTAGTTTGTTTTCCAAGCTCTTGCAAACCCAGGAATATAATTTCTCTTTCCTTCATATCTGAGGGTCAAATTCTCTGGGAATTCTTCAAACTTTTACCCTCACAATGTTTTCCCTAAGACATGTTGCTGTGTTGTTTTCTATAATTTTGTTTGTGGAGAATAAAGTCTTATAAATAGCATGTGTTTCAATTTTATCAGAAATTATTATTTTTTTCTTTTCTGGATGCCTAAAATATGTTTTTTAAATAATTAACTTCAAGAGAAGAAAGGGGATCATGACAGATGGGAGGCAGGACTAGATTGCAGCTCCCACTCGGCCAGACAGAGCAGCATGTGGAGTCTCTCATCGTGAACTCTTGTTCCAGAACGACTGTAGGAATAAATCAGGAAAGCTGAAAAGAACCCACAGACCCTCGGAAGGAAGTAGATTGCTCCTGAAGAACCCAGGAGACACCCCAAATACTGTGCTGGTGTCCATGGCTGAGAGACTCACAAACGGTTCACATCACAGGACTCTGTGCACGCAACCCCCAGTACCCGCCCAGAGCCAGGCAAACTTGCTGGCTGGCTACATCCAGAAGAGAGATAATAATCACTACAGCTTATCTCTCAGGAAGCCCCATCCATAGGAAAAGGGGGAGAGTACTATATCAAGGGAACACCCTGTGGGACAAAAAAATCTGAATAACAGCCTTGAGCCCTAGACCTTCCCTCTGACAGAGCCTACCCAAATGAGAAGGAACCAGAAACCAACTCTGGTAGTACAACAAAACAAGAAATCCCTGATTTACCTGTAAAATAATTCAGGAAGTCAATTATTAAGCTAATCAAGGAGACACCAGAGAACAGCAAAGCCCAATTTAAGGAAAGTTTAAAAATGATACAGGAAATGAGGAGAGACATTTTCAATGAAATAGATAGCATGAATAAAAAGCAATCAAAACTTTGGGAAACAATGGACGCACTTAGAGAAATGCAAAATGCTCTGGAAAATCTCTGCAATAGAATCAAACGAGCAGAAGAAAGAACTTCAGAGCTCGAAGACAAGGTTTTCAAAATAACCTGATCCAACAAAGACAAAAAAAAAGAATAAGAAAATATGAACAAAGCCTCCAAGAAGTCTGGGATTATGTTAAATGACCAAAGCCAAGAATAATCATCATTCCTGAGGAAGAAGAGAATTTAAAAGTTTGGAAAACATTTTTGGGGGAATAATTGAGGAAAACTTCCCTGGCCTTGCTAGAGACCTAGACATCCAAATACAAGAAGCTCAAACAACACCTGGGAAATTCATCTTGAAAAGATCATCACCTAGGCACATTGTCATCAGGTTATCTAAAGTTTAGGTGAAGGAAATAATCTTAAGAGCTGTGAGGTAAAAGCACCAAGTAACCTATAAAGGAAAGCCTATCAGATTAACTGCAGATTTCTCAGCAGAAACCTTACAAGCTAGAAGGGATTGGGACCCTATATTTAGTCTCCTTAAGCAAAACAATTATTAGCCAAGAATTTTGTATCCAGTGAAACTAAGCTTCATAAATGAAGGAAAGATACAGTCTTTTTCAGACAAATAAATGCTGAGAGAATTCACCACTACCAAGCCAGGACTATAAGAACTGCTAAAAGTAGTTCTACATCTTGAAACAAATCCCGGAAACACATCAAAACAGAACCTCTTTAAAGCATAACTCTCACAGAACCTATGAAAAAATACAATTAAAAATGAAAACAAAAAACTAAGGTATACAGGCAACAAATAGCACTATGACTGGAATGGTACCTGACATCTCAATACTAACGTTGAATGTAAATGGCCGAAAGGCTCCACTTAAAAAATAGGGAATTGCACAATGGATAATAATTCACCAACCATCTCTCTGCTGTCTTCAAGAAACTTACCTAACACATAAGGACTCATATAAACTTAAGGTAAAGGGGTGGAAAAAGACATTTCATGCAAATGGACACAAAAATGAGCAGGAGTAGCTCTTCTTACATCAGATGAAACAAACTTTAAAGCAACAGCAGTTAAAAAGACAAAGAGGGACATTATATAATGATAAAAGGCCTTGTCCAATAGGAAAATATCACAATCCTAAATATATTTGCACCTAATACTGGAGCTCCCAAACTTATAAAACAATTACTAATAGACCTAAGAAATGAGATAAACAGCAACACAATACTGGGGGACTTCAATACTTCACTAACAGCATTAGACAGGTCATCAAGACAGAAAATCAACAAAGAAATAATGGATTTATATTATGCCCTGGAACAAATTGACTTAGCGGATATTTACATAACATTCTATACAACAACCACGGAATATACATCCTATTCATCAGCACATGGAACTTTCTCCAATATAGATGATATTATAGGCCACAAATAAGCCTCAAAAATTTTAAGAAAATTGAAATTATATCAAGTACTTTCTCAGACCACAGTGGAATAAAACTGGAAATCAACTCAAAAGAAACCTTCAAAACTATGCAAATACATGGAAATTAAATAACCTGCTTCTGAATGATCATTGGATCAACAATGAAATCAAGTTGAAAATTAAAAAATTCTTCAAACTGAATGACAATAGTGACACAACCTATCAAAACCTCTGGGATACGGCAAAGATGGTGCTAAGTGGAAAGTTCATAGCCCTAAACACCTACATAGAAAAATCTGAAGGAGCACAAACAGACAATCTAAGGTCACACTTCAAGGAACTAGAGAAACAAGAACAAACCTAACCCAAATCCAGCAGAAGAAAGGAAATAAACAAGATCAGAGCAGAACTAAATGAAATTGAAATGAAAAAAATATATATAAAAGTTAAGTGAAATAAAAAGCTGGCTCTTTGAAAAGATAAATAAAATTGATAGACCATTAGCAAGTTTAACCAAGAAAAGAAGACAGAAAATCCAGATAAGTTCAACTAGAAACAAAACAGGAGACACTGCAACCGACACTGCAGAAATACAAAAGATCATTCAAGGTTACTGTAAACAGCTTTATGTGCCTAAACTAGAAAACTAAGAGGAGATGGATAAATTCCTGGAATGATATAACCCTCTTAGCTTAAATCAGGAAGAATTAGATATCCTGAACAGACCGATAACAAACACTGAGGTTGAAATGGTAATAAAAAAAATTATCCATAAAAAAATGTCCAGGACCAGACAGATTCACAGAAGAATTCTACCAGACATTCAAAGAAGAATTGGTACCAATCCTATTGACACTATTCCACAAGATAGAGAAAGAGGGAATCCTCCCTAATTCATTCTATGAATCCAGTATCACCCTAATGCAAAAACCAGGAAAGGACATAACCACAAAAGAAAACTACAGACCAATATCCTTGATGAACCTAGGTGCAAAAATCCTTAACAAAATACCAGCTAACTGAATCCAACAACATATCAAAAAGATAACCCACCATGATCAAGTGGGTTTCACACCAGGGATGCAGGGATGGTTTAACATACACAAGTCAATAAATGTGATAAACCACATAAACAGAATTAAAAACAAAAATCGTGATCATCTCAATAGACTCAGAAAAAACATTTGACAAATTCAGCATCACTTTATGATTAAAACTCTCAGCAAAATCAGCATACAAGGGACATACCTCAACGTAATAAAAGCCATCTGTGACAAAACCAGACCCAACATTACACTGAATGGGGAAAAGTTGAAAGCATTCCCTCTGAGAACTGAAATGAGACAAGGATGCCCACCCTCATCACTTCTCTTCAACATAGTACTAGAAGTTCTAGCCAAAGCAATTAGACAAGAGAAAGAAATAAAGGGCATCCAAATTGGTAAAGAGGAAGTCAGACTGTCACTGTTTGCTGATGATATGATTGTTTACCTTGAAAACACTAAAGACTCCTTCAGAAAGCTCCTAGAAATGATAAAAGAATTCAGCAAAGTTTCCAGATACAAAAATAATGTACACAAATGAATAGCTCTCCTATACACCAACAGTGATCAAGCGGAGAATCAAATCAAGAACTCAACCCCTTTTACAATAGCTGCAAAAAATATATATAATACTTCGGACTATACCTAACCAAGGAGGTGAAAGGTCTCTACAAGGAAAAACTACAAAACACTGCTGAAAGAAATCGCAAATGACATAAACAAATGGAAATGCATCCCATGCTCATGGATGCATTTTTGTGAACCAATGAGAACCATGAGAACCAATATTGTGAAAATGACCATACTGCTGTGTCCGGAGTTGGTTCCTTCCAGTGGGTTCATGGTCTCACTGACTTCAAGAATGAAGCTGCAGACCTTTGTGGTGAGTGTTACAGCTCTTAAAGGTGGCACAGACCCAAAGAGTGAGCAGCAGCAAGATTTGTTGTAGAGAGCGAAAGAACAAAGCTTCCACAGTGTGGAAGGGGACCCCAGTGGGTTGCTGCTGCTGGCTGGGGTGGCCAGCTTTTATTCCCTTATTTGTCCCCACCCACGTCCTGCTGATTGGTCCATTTTACAGAGTGTTGATTGGTCCATTTTACAAACCTCTAGCTAACTACAGAGAACTGATTGGTGAATTTTACAAACCTCTAGCTAGCTACAGGGTGCTTATTGGTGTATTTTACAATCCTAGCTACAGAGTGCTGATTGGTGCATCTCACAATCCTCTAGTAAGACAGAAAAGTTCTCCAAGTCCCCACTCAACCCAGGAAGTCCAGCTGGCTTCACTTCTCACTGCCAAAAGCAATCTACACATTTCATGGAATTCCCATCAAAATATCACCATCATTCTTCATGGAACTAGAAAAAACAATTTTAAAATTCATATGGAATCGAAAAAGAGCCCACATAGCCAAAGAAAGACTAAGCAAAAAGGACAAATCTGGAGGCATCACATTACCTGATTTCAAACTGCACTATAAGGCCATAGTCGCCAAAACAGCATGGTACTGGTATAAAAATAGGCACATAGACCAATGCAACAGAATAGATAATCCAGAAATAAACTAAAATACTTACAGTCAACTGATCTTTGACAAAGCAAACAAAAACATAAAGTGGGGAAAGGACACCCTTTTCAACAAATGGTGCTGGGATAATTGGTAAGCCACATGTAGGAGAATGAAACTGGATCCTCATCTCTCACCTTATATAAAAATCAATTAAAGATGTATTAAGGACTTAAATCTAGGACCTGAAACGCTAAAATTTCTAGAAGATAACCTCGGAAAAACCCTTCTAGACATTGGCTTAGGCAAGGATTTTATGACCAACAATCCAAAAGCAAATGCAACAAAAACAAAGATAAATAGCTGGGACTGAATTAAACAAAAGAGCATTTGCACAGCAAAAGGAACAGTCAGCAGAGTGAACAGACAACCCACAGAGTGGGAGAAAATCTTCACAATCTATACTTCTGATAAAGGACTGATATCCAGAATCTACAACAAACTCAAACAAATCACGAAGTAAAAAGCAATGTCATCAAAAAGTGGGCTAAGGACATGAACAGAAAATTCTCAAAAGAAGATATTCAAATGGCCAACAAACATATGAAAAAATGCTCAGCATCATTAATGATCAGGGAAATGCAAATCAAAACCACAATGCAATAGTACGTTACTCCTGCAAGAATGGCCATAATCAAAAAATCAAAAAAAAATAGATGTTGGAGTGGATGCGGTGAACAGGGAGCACTTCTACACTGCTGATGGGAATGTAAACTAGTACAACCACTATGTAAAACAGTGAGGAAATTCCTTAAAGAACTAGAAGTAGAACTACTCCATTTAATCCAGCAATCCCATTACTGTGTATCTACCCAGAAGAAAAGAAGTCATTATACAAAGAAGATACTTGCACATTCATGTTTATAGCAGCACAATTCACAATTGCAAAACTGTGGAACCAATCTAAATGCCCATAAATCCATGAGTGAATAAACTGTGATATATATATATATCATATATATATATCATGTATATATATATCATATATATATGATATATATATCATATATATATCATATATATATATATATGATGGAATACTAACTCATCCATAAAAAGGAAAGAATTTAATAGCATTCAGAGCAACCTGATTGAGATTGGAGATATATATATATATTTATTTATTTTTTTAAGACAGAGTCTCGTTCTGTGACCCAGGCTGGAGTGAAGTGGTGCAATCTCGGCTCACCGCAACCTCCACCTCCCTGGTTCAAGCAATTCTCCTGCCTCAGCCTCCAGAGTACCTGGGATTACAGCCATATGCCACCATGCCCACCTAATTTTTTTTTTTTTGTATTTTTAGCAGAGATGGGAGTTCACCATGTTGGCTAGACTGGTCTCGAACTCCTGACCTCAGGCAATCCACTCGCCTCAGCCTCCCAAAGTGCTGGGATTATAGGTGTGCGCCACCGTGCCCGGCCTGGAGAGTGTTATTCTAAGTGAAGTAACTCAGGAATGGAAAACCAAACATCGTATGTTCTCACTCATAAGTGGGAGCTAAGCTATAAGGATGCAAAGGTATAAGAATGACACAATGGAATTTGGGGACTCAGGGGGAAAGGGTGGGAAGGGAGTGAGGGATAAAAGACTACACATTGGGTAGACTGTATACTGCTAGGGTGATGGGCACACCAAAATTTCACAAGTCACCACTCAAAAACTTACTCATGTAATGAAACAACACCTATTCCCCCAATAACCTATGGAAATAAAAAGTTTTTTAAAATTAACTTCATTTTTTTAACAGAACATAACTCAATGTAGTTGTATTTTATTTCTTTCCCATTGATTTCTGCCCTTAATATAATGAACATTTTTTTATCTTACTTCTCAAGTCCTTTGATGGGATTATTTATGTACAGTTTCTTTTTCCATCTGGGACATTTTTCATTATCACATCCATTCAAATTGCTTGTTCAAATTCAAATTTCTTTTTCTTAAGATTATCTGTAACTCTTAGGTTGAGTTTTGGTTCTTCATCTTTCGGGACTACCATCTTCTTTCTGAGGATTTCCATCTTTTTCATTTTACTCTGCTTTCTGGGGAAACTACTTAGGCATGTCCTTAAAATTCCTGATTTGACTTTCCACAGTACAAATTCTGGGACACATTGTTTTTGTTATGAATTTAATTCACCTATTGAATATTTTAACTGTTCAAAATTGTGCTCATTTATCTACTATTTTACTGATGAACACTGGGATTGTTATGAGACTTTTTGCTATTACAAATTGTTATACTGTAAACACACATGTATAACTCCTGGTGCACTTAAACAAGAGTATCTCTAGGGGTTCTTGTCTGAGTGGAATTTCTGAGTTTTACAAGTACATTTTTAATGTACTCATATGTCCTTTTTTTAAATCACTCACGTCTCTTTTACTCTTATCTCACTTTCATTTCTTTTATTCTCTTCATAAATTTCTCCCCTATTTCATAGAGAAATACTTTCTTGCATGCTATAAAAGATGATGAACATCATCTAAAGTAGTTAAAGCAACGTTAACAGGTGTGTTTGTAATATAAGAGTTGAGAATTGTGTTCCTTTTCCCTTTTCTTTCAGTTGTACCATTTTCAGTTCATTGTGGGTTTTGATTCTTCTGTTTCTATTCACATTTATAGAACCATATTTTTAATGCAAATGTTATATGTCAGTACATCTCAGCACCACGATTTTTCCACTGGGAGTACTGATAGGCTAATATGCCAGCTCTTAGCCCAGTTAATACCGTATGTTCTAGTTGACAATTCTACTGCTTATGATGAAGTTTTCTTCCTAATCCTCAAATCCTGACATTCTGTCCAGCTGGAAAGTTGTAGTACATGAAAAACTAAAATGCCCAGCGTTTTCCTCTTTCTGCCAAATTGTTTGATATTCCTGGAGGTTTCTCTCAAATCCTGGCACAGGTTTGGCTGACAGTCTTAGTTTCCTTTCATTGTGTTTTCATCGGTTTTCTTTAACTTTAAACAAATTTAGGTGAGAAGTTGGGAAAAGCTTCAAAGGCACTGCTATTTGGGTTTTTCTTTAAAACCAGACACTTCGTATATCTCAAAAGGATCCTTTCAAGCCAGAGAGATTTGCTTGTTGCCCTGATATGGTGAATTCTGGAGGGCACTTTGGAATCTTGTATCCATATTACTCAATTATACAATCAATGATGAAAATGAATAATTCAAAGATTTGATCATCACTCACATACTAGTGTGGTTTTTTTTTTTTTTTTCCCAGCTTGGTGCTTCCTGCTGACCTACTTCCTTATAAAATAACACAACAATCAGCTGGTCATGCAGATCTTATTGAAACTAACAAAGAGTGCCATCTGTCGTTGTGTGTGATATGTTCTTCAGTATCAATCTTAGATTGCTTTGTGGTACTCAAAGCATTTCACAGTTTTATTTTAATCTTTTTTAATATCTTAGGGTCACTGTAAAGAAAACTTAAACCATTTCGATCTTAAAGATGATCAATATGAGACAAAAAGCAAGGGCATTGTGTTATTATCAAACAGAAAGCCTGTAATCCAACTCACATGATTTCTAGGCTGATGCTTTTCCCGCTTTCTTAGCATCTGAGCACCATTCCCTTTTATAACCAGTATTTACAACCATTTGTGAAGTGCATCTCTGACCAGTGCAGCTCCCTCTGAGATGTCTGCTCTCTCTGCAAAGCTTATCTTTGCAAGTATTCCTTGAGGATTAGTCAGGGGAAAGAGTTACATATTCAGCCAAGGGTGACACTCTCATATTTATTGTTTTGAGAATAATCAATATTCTTGATTACATGTTTTTTATTTGATAAGTGAGCAGGTATTTTAATGATCTTTTAGATATCTTTTTTATGATTAGAGAAGTATTACTTGTTTTATGCAGAGTAGGCTAGCTTGTCCAGAAAAATAGAGAGAGAGCTTAATGGAAACCTGTCATCTTCGAGAAAAAATATGCAAAAATATTTGACTTTCTATTACATTACTAAAAGTTTTAGTTTTTTTTCTTTTTTTTTTTTCAGTAATTTATACTTGGGAGAAATACATGCATGTTTAGTAGTTTGTGGCACATAGATAGTTAGACTTTATTCAAAAGAGTATCTATTCCTTCCTATTGAGAAATAGAGATCTAGACAAATATGGGGATAACTTTAGCCAACTTATCCTTGTTAGATGAATCAGTTCTCAGTTCATATGAGATAAATTAGCAGACATTTTCTCAAAAGAATGAATACAATAATACTAAGAGAAACAACAAAAAACTCACTTTTTTATTTTTTTTTGAGACGGAGTCTTTCTCTGTTGCCCAGGTTGGAATGCAGTGGCGTGATCTGGGCTGACTGCAACCTCCGCCTCCTGGGCTCATGCAATTCTCCTGCCTCAGCCTCCTGAGTAGCTGGGATTACAGGCGTGCGCCACCACACCCAGCTAATTTTTGTATTTTTAGTAAAGACGGGGTTTCACCATATTGGCCAGGATGGTCTCGATCTCTTTACCTCGTGATCCGCCTGCCTTAGCCTCTCAAAGTGCTGGGATTACAGGCATGAGTCACCACGCCTGGCCACAATTCACATTTTTTTGTGTGCTTACTACATGTCACGTTCTTTTCTACATAAACTGTAACTTATTTAATCCTCAGTACCCTAAATGAGGTAGTGAACATTATCTTCATTTTACAGATGAGAAAACTGATGCTAAGAAACCTTCCCAAGATCTCATAGCAAGTGTCTTGTGAAGCCAGAAATCACACACAGGCAGTCTAACATCAGGGCCAAAACAATACCCATCATGGCATCCTCCCTGCATACAGTGAGCCAAGAGATTTTTCAATCCTGTTTTGTAAGCAAGCTATTAACTTTAGCCAACTTATCCTGGGTAGATGAAACAGTGCTCAGTTCATATGAGAGAAATGAACAGACACTTTCTCAAAAGAAAAAATACATTAAAAAGGAATAGTGCTAAAGAGGACATGCTTATGAAGATTAACCCCAAAGATGTGTCTCTTTGACACATCTTTCCACATTCTTCCATTTGTTTGACTCCACTGGGATTTGCCCAGTCCCTAGTGTAACTTTTGCTTCTCTGGCTTACTCAGCAGCCTTCAAAGTGGGAAACATTATGAAAAGAAGCACAAGTGTCAGAGCAGCCAGCTGGCAGAGGGAAATTCCAGTCATATTGTGCGTCCCCATGTGAGCTTTTTATTTCAGTTGTTCTTTGGAACACACAAGTCAAAATCTGAGCTGGCTATCTGCTTCTTGGGGGATGACAACTACACAAAATTTGAAATGTCTAAACACAGCTAACCAGATCTGGTCTTTATCTGATCAAGCTCTAGTGAATGAAAAAATTATATGCCAATGTGTGGGTCATAGGTTGTTGAGAAATAGTTATAAGAGAATAGGAAAGAACAATCTCTTTATTCTGTGGTTTTGGGTTGCCAGTAGGTTAAAGGCTGAGAAACAAGCCCTAAACATAGCTCTATTGTATCATAACCATACTCAGAACTGCTCTGTGGCTCTGCAGGGCCTAGAGCATAAAACCAAGGCATGTCACTTGGCATTTGAGTGTTCCGTGGTCTGCTGATAGGCTCTATCTAGTATCATCTCTTGCACATGCGGGACTGGTATTCAGAGGCTACTCTCTGCTACAGCTCTGCTATTGGCTGCACACACATGCAGCCTTAGTCAGTGCTTTTGCTTTGATAGATGTTAAAAGTTTTTAATCTCACTTCTTCTTCACATACGCTTCATATACCATACCTTTTAAGTGAAATCTTACTCATTTCTTCACTTAGACATTATGCTTTTTAAGATCATTTGTTCTTGTTCATTCCATTTTACATCTATCACAATGTTTAGTGCTTTCTGGGCCACAGTAAGTACTAAACAAATTTGTGATATGAATAAAAGCATCATAAATACTTCTTCTTCTTCTTCTTCTTCTTCTTCTTCTTCTTCTTCTTCTTCTTCTTCTTCTTCTTCTTCTTCTTCTTCTTCTTCTTCTTCTT
>NW_012117722.1:1048234-1104844 GCF_000951035.1 Colobus angolensis palliatus | reverse complement strand
TTCTTCTTCTTCTTCTTCTTCTTCTTCTTCTTCTTCTTTCTTCTTTTTCTTTTTGTTGAGACAGAATCTTGCTATGTTGTCCAGGCTAATTGACTTCTAGGCTCAAGTGTAGCTGAGACTACAGGTGCACACCACCACACTGGGTCTCCTTCTTATCTTTCCCTAAGAAGGGAAAACAACTGTGGGTATCTGTTGCGGGAGAAGGGGCAGGGGAGGGCAAGGATGGGAATGTTAGCTTGAGAAGGAAGCATGTGTATGTCCCCCATCCTACTGGCACAGAAATTTTCCAAAGCTGTGGAAGTGCAAGGGAAACCGTGAAATGGTTCTGTTTCTTAGCAGGCAGGGAGAAGAGAGATCCTCCTTCAAACCTCAGATAGCTTTTGTGGAAGGGGAAAAATTACGCCAGTATATAGGATCCAAGGAAAGAAAAATATGGGGATCTCACCATTGAGAAACATGCAAGAGTTTCACAGTCCAGGAGGATAGCATGGGCACTAGAGCTCTAACCCCCATGACAAGCAAACACCTTGTCTGCCCAAGGGTCATGAAATGAAGATAACTGGTATTTATTAAATATTTACTAGTACCATCTGAAAATAATTTTAAAAGTCAATTTCAGACTGTAATGCCAGGCTGCTTGGATTCAAATTCTGGTTCTGCTACTCACTGGCTGTGCTATCAACCTCATGAGATAGTCAAGAGGATTATAAAATAAATACAAATTTATAGAATGCTGAGAATACAGGCTAGTATGTAGCAAATAACATATAGGCATGTATTAAAGTGAAAATGTGAAGACATTATTTCCCAAGAAATCCTGTTTTATGTAGTAGTTTTGTGTAGTTCATCATAATTTTATAGCAGCTTCAAAACTGATGGTAATAAAAGCTGACCATCTGTATACCCTATGACTCAGCAACTCCTCTTTTAGGTATATACCCAACAGAAATGTGTATGCACAAACACCAAATGCAGGTACTGGAATATTCATAGCAGTACTCACATAATAGCCCCAAACTGGAAACTACTCAAATGCCCCTAACAATAAAACGAGAGAACAAATTGTTATATATTCACACCACAGCATACCCTACAGCAATGAAAACAAAAGATTTACCTCTACTTGTGACAATATGGATGAATCTCACAAATATGTGGAGTGTAAAATAAAAAGCTAGACACACAAAATAATATATACTGTATGATTCCATTTATATAAAGTACAAAAATAGACAAACCTAATCTCTGCTGTTAGGAACCAGGATAATTATCTTGTGTACAGGGAGGCTATTGGGGTGCTGGTAACCTTTTGCTTTTTGATCTCAGTGTTGGTTACACAGGAGCACTCATTTTGTGAAAATTCATTGAGCTATGATATGCTTATGTGTACTTTGGGTAGGAATGTTACACTTCAATTAAAAGTTTTACAAAGTGATGTGGCAGTGAAAGCAAAATAGAACATATTATAATCAAGAATTAGTAAATAATCATAGATTAATATATCAACGAGGAAGGTGATCAGAAAGATAATCAATAAATCTTTGGGGTGTGAAGATGGAGACCTGTTAGAGCTGAGCACCAACCAAAGAAGGATTTGCACTGAATAGCTTAGCAATGAACATTCTTCCAGAGAGGATATTTGAGGGGTGCTCCCACATTGAGCTGCCTCACAAGAGCAAGACATCAACTGAGAAGCCATCTCCAGGGACCGTAAAGTTCTCCCTGATCAACAGAGAAGACATTCCCTTGAGACCTGGTAGATGTGACAGAACATCAGTTTGAATAGATCATTAAAACTGTCCAACAGGACAGGTACAGTGGTTCACGCCTGTAATCCCAGCACTTTGGGAGGCCAAGGCGGGTGGATCACCTGAGTTCAGGAGTTTGAGACCAGCCTGGCCAACATGATGAAACCCCATCTCTACTAAAAATACAAAAATCAGCCAGGCATGGTGGCGGGTGCCTGTAGTCCTGGCTACTTGGGAGGCTGAGGCAGGAGAATTGCTTGAACCCAGGAAGCGGAGGTTGCAGTGAGCTGAGATCACACCACTGCATTCCAGCCTGGGCAACAAGAGCAAAACTTGGTCTCAAAAAAATAAAAATAATAAAAAATAAATAAAACTGTCCAACAAAGAAAGTATATTAGGCCATTCTTACATTGATATAAAGAAATACCTGAGACTGGGTAATTTATAAGAAAAGAGGTTTAATTGGCTCACAGCTCTGCTGGCTGTACAGGAAGCACGACACAGGCATGTTTTTGGGGAGGCCTCAGGAAACTTACAATTATAGTGGAAGACAAAGCAGAAGCTTACACAACAAGTGGTGAAAGCAGGAGGTTGGGTGGGGAGGTGCCACACACTTTTAAATGACCAGATCACATGTGAACTCAAAGTGAGAGCTCAGTTATCACCAAGGGGATGGCCCGAGCATTCATGATGGGTCAGCCCCCAAGATCCAAACATCTCCCACAGGGTTCACTTCCAACATTGGGAATTACATTTCAACATGAGATTTGGGTGGGGACAGATATCCAAACTATATCAGAAAGCATCAAAGCAATACAGACAATCTACTCACAAGGAAAATTGTGTTGTACCACTGGGTTCTGTATCAGAAAACAAAAATGGGAACTCCCTAGAAGTACTTTATGGAATTATGACCAAAAATGCTCCTGCTCCATAAAACATGGTGAACGTGATCCTATTCACCAACTTAAACTGTGAACTGTATGTGCATATATATGTGTGTGGTGTGCATAGCATATGAATGAACATACATAACTAGATGCAGCATTGCCCTGAAACATCTTCCTAAGAGATGTCATTACAAAAGACAGTATTTGAGGTAGGCTTTATGTAGCATCAGTATAGGTCTATTCTATAGTTAGGGACATGATAGGTAAACAAAGTTGAGTAATTTGGTCTGGGAGCTTAAAGCACCTCTGTATCTTTCCATCATTCAAACATATATGCATTTATCAAACTGAAATATGAACATATTATTCTCCACCAAGGTATCACCAAAACTAAGGAACTATAAATTCTAAGTTAGAAATGATGAAATACCCACAAGTAATTTGGAACTGCTTTTACTACCAATAAAGACATTGGCAAGATGCTAGTTTAGCCACTTGGAGAGAGTTGGTGTCATGTTATTACTATGTTAGTATTCCAAATATTCATCAGAATGTTTTAGCCCCATTGTTTTAATCTTTATAACTTTAAAGAATAAAAGGAATTTATGTCATGAGAAAGCCTACCAACTAAGACTTCAATACTTCAATCCTGTCTGTATAGTGGCAACCACTGGTTAATAGGGAATTGATAGAAGCAAGGCTTTTTGGCTGCTAAATTATATTAAAACTTATAGGTGAGTTTTCTTTCATTCTTTTGTGGTCACCTAAAACTTATTTCACTTTTACTACTTTCAAATATTTTAATTTTATTTAAGTTCAGGGGGTTCGATGGTGGCATTGGAGAAGGTATTATACTAACACAACTTTCTTCCACTTAATTCCATTATCCCTATTTAACCTCTTCACACCCATCTCCCAGTGCCCATAGTTAAATCTCTTCTTTCTGCAACTGCCTTCTCTGACTGTTCTTGCTGCCTTAAGGGCCTTTTAGCATAACAATCCCTATGTCCCGTCAATAACCTTTCTATCTTCTCACACTTACTAATACACCTAAGGAGTTATTATTTATTGTCACAAAAGCAACCAAAGTTTCATGTGAAAGCATTATTATTTTTTTTTTTTTGAGGCGGAGTCTCGCTCTGTCGCCCGGACTGGAGTGCAGTGGCCGGATCTCAGCTCACTGCAAGCTCCGCCTCCCGGGTTTAGGCCATTCTCCTGCCTCAGGCTCCGGAGTAGCTGGGACTACAGGCGCCCGCCACCTCGCCCGGCTAGTTTTTTTTGTGTGTGTATTTTTAGTAGAGACGGGGTTTCACCGTGTTAGCCAGGATGGTCTCGATCTCCTGACCTCGTGATCCGCCCGTCTCGGCCTCCCAAAGTGCTGGGATTACAGGCTTGAGCCACCGCGCCCGGCCGTGAAAGCATTATTTATCTTAAAATAAGTAAGTTAATACAGTTTCTTTCTTTTCTAAAATACCATTGCTATTAATACAAATAACACAGATGCTCAGAAAATATTGAGTAGGTTGTGAGTTATGTCTGTAATTGTACAACTTTACTAATATGTCAAGAAAGTTTTGTCCCCGTGAAGAGTGCCTTTAAGAGTTCCAAAGTGTTATGTGATTAGATAAAGGGGTGAAAAGGAGAGTTTGCTGGTTTTGTATAGAAGAAGTATACCATTCCTCATGGAGGAATTGGTAATTCAGAGGAGAATTCAGTGGAGGAAGGCAGGTGGTTGATGCAAGCCTATGGAGATGGAAAAGCCCTGGCTTTTAAGCTAGTTGTCCAGTGATCAAATATAGTTAGTAATTTAAACTCTGATTGGCTCTTTTTTTTTTTTTGAAACAGGGTCTTGCTCTGTCACCCAGGCTGGAGTGCAGTGGTGTGATTTCCACTCACTGCAACTTCTGCCTCCTTGGCTCAAGTCATTCTCATGCCTCAGACACCTGAGTAGCTAGGACTGCAGGCATCTGCCACTACATCCAGGCATTTTTTTTTTTTTTTTTTGTAGAGAGACGGAGTCTAGCTCTTGCCCAGGCTGGTCTTGAACTCTGGAGCTCAGGTGATCTGCCCGTGGCCTCCCCAAAATGCTGGGATTATAGGCAGGAGCCACTGTGCCAGGCCAAAATCTGGTTGGCTCCCGATAATTATTTCTTGATTGAATGGATGGAAAAATAATTGAATAAATAAAAGAAGTAGGTTTATCTTAAACAAAGGCTTTGATCTGTTGATGAAGACCTTATTTTCTAATCTATTATATGTGGATCTTAGATTAAATCTTCAGAAAGTTAAGCTCAGAACCTATTATTTGCTATATTCTAGATTTCCTTGTTTGTTTTGTTTTGTTTTTGTTTTTTGAGACAGAGTTTCATTCTTGTCACCCAGGCTGAAGTGCAATGGCACGATCTTGGCTCACTGCAACCTCCACCTCCCAGGTTCAAGTGATTCTCCTACTTCAGCATCCCTAGTAACTGGGATTACAGGAGTCTACCACCACACCCAGATAATTTTTGTATTTTTAGTAGAGACAGGGTTTCACAATGTTTGCCAGGCTGGTCTCGAACTCCTGACCTCAGTTGATCCACCCGCCTCTGCTTCCCAAAGTTCTGGGATTACAGGCGTGAACCACTGCATCCAGCCTATATTTTCAATCAAGAATATGCTCAATATTTCAAGAGACTCAGAAGATCTTTGTGAAGTGCATATGTATTTTGTTGATATATACAAATATGTCCAAGTAAAAATTCGTATGAACAACATTTAAACCAATTTTATTGCTTCAATAAAGTATAATTACAATGAGCATAAACTTTAAGTATAATGTGAACAAAATAGCTAATCGTTTTTTAAGGAATTTTCTTAAAAGAGGTTAGATATCCAATTGTAGACACATTTCAGTTCTTTCAGATACTAGCATTTCCAAAAAGACTTAAATTACCTGTAAGAATATTGAAAAATTGACAGCTTATTATTAGCTTACCCTACTCAGTAAAGAAGATGATTATTTATCATGTACCATATACTTGACACATTTAAGCAATCCTTACATCTTATAATTACTCTCTGATAAGTATTATAATTTCTATTTTACAGATAAGAAATCAAATTCAGGAAGTAACTTGTCAAGGATACAATATCTAAGTGGAAGAAACAGGATTCGACCTAGGTCCACCTGCTTTCCAAACCTATTTAATTTCTATTGTACAATGCTGTCTCTACAGTCAGATGAATGTCAGATGAGTGAAGACACACACATATGCACATACACACACACACTAATAGCAAATTTCCTTACTTCTATCCTAATCCAAAACTTGTATTGGCAGCAAAAGCATACAGGTGCTGTAATTATGTAGGCAAGAAAATAAAACCTAAAGAAAGCATATTCTGAAGAGGAGAGAACATGATTTATTCTTGTAATCACCTAACTGAATGCAGTCATTCCACTATGACTCAGATTCTAATTGAAGCCTAGTAGAAGTTTAGAAACTGTGTTGATGGTTTTTTTTTCACTTACCTTTTCCTTTGTCAATGTGATAGGGTGCTAGGAATCATTCCACTCTGAAGGATTCCCTTGTCTTCATGACCCAGTTTCTCTGACACCGTGTTTATTCTTATGATGACTGTGGTGGTAGGGGGGACTTGACAAGATCCTTTTTGCACTTTTATTGTCAATGGAATTTAATAGAACAACTTCTTTCAGGCTCTTCAAACATGAACTCTCCATTTCAAACTGCTTCCAAGTATGCCACTACTAAATAGAAATTTCTAGGGAAAGAAATAAACCATATGTTGCTTTTCCCTTCAGCTTATTTTAACCATATGGTACTAAAATGGGAATGTAACAGTGCTATTAATTTAAACTCCCCGTGTTTCCAGCACTGCTGTTCCCCAGTTAAAGAAATCTTTACTATTGGCCTGGAAAAACTATCTTTGCCAAATAATTAAGAAGCAATGTGGGGAGAGAACGTGTAACTGAAAAGTGCACTCAAACACGCCTGAGTCTAAGAACACCATTCTAAACCCAGAGTTCACAGAACACGTACTGAACTGTTGCAAGAGTTCTGTGTTTGCACTCAATTCTGGCTTGGAACAGAGCTCGCAGGTTGTCACTGATATTCTACTCACTGTTTTTAACAAAAGGGCTGAGTCTGGAGCATTATCCTTCATTTGAATTACACATACTGAATACTTCAGAAGCTACAGAAGTTATCTGAGGTAACTATAAAAATGAATTTATTTATAGCTTTATAAAAAACCATAAACATGTTTTCAACACTGGAAGAATGACAACATATCTTCAACATAAATTCAGTAGGATACTAAGTTTTTTTAAAAAACTTATAAAAGTTTGTTCAGCTTAGAAATTAGAAAAAACTTAGGAAATTAGTCACACTGAGATGCAGTGTCCACTCTTCAAATACAACTATTGATTTAAATTTTAAAAATTTAAAAAATAACATAATTTCATGTAAACTAAAATGTATAACTCAGAGCCTTTGCAAATTTCATATTCGTGTCTGCTCTCTGCTTTTCATTTTGTTCAGGGCGTATTGGGACACTGAGATGCTTTGGCTCTATGTCCCCATCCAAATCTCATGTGGAATTGTAATTCCTATGTGTTGATTGTGGAGCCTGGTGGAAAGTGATTGGATCAAGGGGGTGGTTTCTAATGGTTTAGCACCAACTCCCTAGTGCTGTCAAATGATAGAGTTCTCACGAAAGATCTGGTTGTTTAAACGTGTGTAGCACTTCCCCCTTCTCTCTCTCTCTCTCTCTCTCTCCTGCCAACTTGTGAGACAGTGCTTGCTTCCCTTTTGCTTTCTCCCATGATTACAAATTTCCTAAGGTCTCCAGTCACACTTCCTGTTAAACCTGAGGAACTGTGAATCAATTAAACTTCCTTTCTTCATAGATGACCTAATCTCAGGCAGTTCTTTATAGCAGTCTGAGAACGGACTAATACAGACACAAATAAGGTTTTAACTTTTAATTTTGATGATATGTTTGTCAATCTTTTTCTTTAAGAATTTTGGCTTATTAAGCCCCATTTAAGAAATTCTCCCCTACTTTAAACTCATAAACACGTTAAAAAATTTTTTTTCTTCTAAAAGTTTTAGTTTTCACTTGTAGGTATTTAATAAGCCCAAAATTTATTTTCCTGTATAGTAGGAATTTATACCTGATTCCCTCTCACTGCCACGAGAAAAAACAATTGTTGCTGCATCATTTATTGGATAATTTATAATTCCCAACTAATTTGTAATGACAATTCTGTTACACATTATTTGAGATATATCTGAGTCTATTTCTGATCTCTGTATTCTGTACTCTTTGTCAATTTTTCTGTCCTTGGCTTAATACATTACTTTTTTAATCATTATAAATATAGAAATTGCTATCTTATAGGACAAATCCCCATTTAATGTTCATCTTCAGAGTTGTCTTGGCTATTCCTGGTCCTTTAGTTTTCTAAATGAATTTTATGATAACAATGTCAAATTTCTGAAAAATGTGTGAGAGTTTTACTATAGTCATATTGCATTTATGGATAAATTTTGGGGAAATAGTTTTTTACTTCATATTATTGAGTCTCTCCATCCATATTTTGTTAGAACCCTAGCATCTATAGCATCTGTCTTAGTGGTTATTGCTAGTGTACTGAGTTGCTATTTATTTTGTATGCTGATTACATAGCAGAAAACTTCCCTGATTTCTCAATATTTAAAATGTATCTTATATTTCTATGGCTTTTCCATGCAATCATATCATCTGCAAATAAAGATAGTTATATCTTTCATTCTAATACTTGTATCTTTTATTTCTTTTGCTTAACTTATTGCAATGGATAGGACTTTCAATAAAATGTTGAATAAAATGGTGATAGTTATCTCTTTTATCTTGTTTCTGATTTAAAATAATGTCCCTAAGTTTTACAATTAAGGGCACTGTTTGTTTTAGGTTTTTAATATATTTTTTAAGTTAGAATAAGGAAATAGCCTTCTCTTTTGAGTTTATTAAATTTTTTTATTATAAATGTAATTTTAAAAAATTTGTATATGTTTCCAGCATCAGCCTAGTTGCTTCTATAGTTTCTCTCCTTTACTTGTTACTCTTGGAACCTAGGGGTGCCAAGATGGTTCAGCATCATAAAATCTCGTGATATATTCATGATATGTTTATTTTCAATAGATAGTTTAGTTACATTTGCTTTCATTTTATTTAATGTTTTGGAATCTATATTTATAAGTGAAACACTTATGTACAATTTATAAGTGAAATCCTTTCTTGTATATTCCTTGCCAGGTATTGATTATTGTTTTGTTGCAATTGTTCTTGTGGTTTTCTACAACAGTTTATATAAAACAATAATAATTTTTTCCTTGAAGTCAAGATTACTACTAATGCAATTTGGGCCTCAGCCCTTTTGTGGGAATATAATAATAATCTATTAACAATATAATTCCTTTAAGGTTTGTTGCTTTATTGTGGTTCTCCTTTTCATCTTGGGTTTCCCTTAGTGTTTTATATTTTCCTAAATAGTATTCATTCCATCAAAGTTGCACAACTTATTTGCCCAAAATTTTTCCTAGCATATCATATGACTGTTTAAAATCTTTCTAATATCTGCAATTGTATTCTTTTGATTTCTAAGATAGTTTATCATATCACCTCTCTCTTTGTTTCTTAAATAGTATTCCCAGAGGTTCTAGCTAGTTTTCCTGATTCATTCTATTGTTTCTTAGCTTTTGTTTTAGTCCATTTTCACGCTGCTATAAAGATACTACCTGCTATAAAGACTAGGTAATTTATAAACAAAAGAGGTTTAATTGACTCACAGTTCTGCATGGCTTGGAAGGCCTCAGAAAACTTACAGTCAAGGTGGAACACAAGGCATCTTCTTCACAGAACAGCAGCAGAGAAAGTGAGCCAGGGGAAACTGCAACTTTTAAACCATCAGACCTCACGAGAACTCACTATTATAAGCCCAGCATGGGGGAAACCGCCCCCGTAATCCAATCATCTTCCACCAGATCCCTCCCTCAATTACAATTCTAGATGAGATTTAAGTGGGAACACAGAGCAAAACCATATCAGTTATATATATATGTACATATATGTGTATATATATATAAATGCATTATATATAATATATACATATATAACTGATATGGTTTTGCTCTGTGTATACATGTATATATGTATATGTATACATATACATATATAGTATGTATATATTACATATATTATGTATTTTATATACACACACACACACACATATTTTTTTATTTTTATTTATTTATTTATTTTTTCTGAGATGGAGTCTCACTGTGTCACCCAGGCTGGAGTGCAGTGATATGACCTTGGCTGACTGCAACCTCTGCCTCCCAGGTTCAAGCAATTCTCCTGCCTCAGCCTCCTGAGTAGCTGGGATTACAGGCATTTGCCACCATGCCCAGCTAATTTTTGTATTTTTAGTAGAGACAAGGTTTACCATGTTGGCCAGGCTGTCTTGAATTCCTGACCTCGTGATCCAACTGCCTCAGCCTCCGAAAGTGCTGGGATTACAGGCATGAGCCACCACACCCAGCCAAGTTTGATATATACATTTTTTGCTTTCATTTTTATTATTTTTTTACCTTCTTTATGTTTACTTTGCTGTTCTTTTTTAGTTTTTTGAATTGAATACACTGGATATTTTGAAATTCTTTTTCATATTGTTTTGTTTTAATGCATGCACTTAAGTCTATGAATGTACATTGGCTTTATCACACACATTTTTTTATAGTACATAAAAATTTCATTCTAAAAATTTTGTAATTTCTATTGCTATTTCCTCTTTGATTCAGGGATTATTTAGGAGTTTTAGTTTCTAGTATATATTTTACTATATTTTTATTCATAATTTATAATTGTTATCAAAGAACATGTTGTGTGTAATATAATTTCTCTACAGTTTATTGAAACCTACTTTGTGAACAACATTGTTCCTGTGTACTGAAATTTTTTCTATTTTCTGGGTTTTATATATATATATATAACATACTTATATCATCAATGTTGTTCATATTGTATATTTTATATATTTGCTGTTTTTATTCTTTAGATATTTACTAATTTGTTATCTACTTAATCCCTCAGTTTCTAGTAAAAGTATGTTAAACTCCTATACCATGATTGTGATTTGCAGAATTTCTCCTTGTTATTTTTCATGGTCTAATTGTCTTTGATAATTCTTTCTATCAGTTAGGGTGTGATCAGAAAATCAGGAAGACTTTGAGTAATGTTGAGGAAGGGATTTATTATAGGGATTGCACCGAAAGCAACTGCGGACTCTGGCTAAACTGTCTGTGCTGCTTCTTGTCTGGAGCTTACCTGAAGGCAGTAGGGCCAACAGGAAGGAAAGTAGACATGAAATGGGGAGAGCAAGAAAAAACCAGAAGCTGTGAGAAGACAATGAAAACTCAGAGGACACACTGGAAACTGTCTCACTGCCTTCAGGCCTCACATTTGATGATAGTAATCACCTGTAGGGGAGGCTGAAGCCCTTTGCCACAGAGCTGCACATGTTGGTGCAGAAGTCACAGAAGCTGTGGGAAGAGATCCAGCAAGAGTCAGAGGAGCTCTGGGACCAGCTGCTGCCCCAGGTGCTGCAACAGCTGAGCTGCAGAGCACAAATATGGTTATTACTTAACTCCTGCCTTACAAATTTCATGCAAATTTCTATTGAGGCCAGCTCTAATCTGGAAGCATACAGGGACGGGAATTCTGGAAAGTCTAGTTTCAGACTAGAATGACAGTCCAAAGTCTAGTTTCAGACTAGAATGACAGTCCAAAGCCAACACAGGTTCCCTCACTAGTTTCTTTCTTTATTTTTTAAAATGCTTTTAGCCTTTAACTATTTTGTTTGATATTAATATTCTTACACTACTTTCTTTTGTTTAGGTTTTGCTTCACAGAAGTTTCTCATCCCTTTATTTAACTTTGTATTTGTAGTAGACATGAAAATCCATGGCTCATATCTCCTGCTTAGGGAGCATAATCAACCAGGTGTCTCAGCTGCTGTTCTTCTGGGTCTGCCACTGTGTTCATGTTAAGGCCACATTTCCCACAGGCTACTCAAGCAGCAACTGAGCATAACAGGAGAACTAATGCAAGTCCATTTCTGGAACACATGGGACTCCACAACCAGGTGACTTTGTCCTAAGGGCTCCCAATTAGAGTGTCAAAAATGCCTTGGAGCTGCATCATGGTTTAAGACTCTTCCTATTCAATCCCACCTTTTCTCTCCCTTTCACAGAGGTCAGATCTGCATGACAGGCTGAAGAGTTCCTTCCCCTCTTCCCTCTTTTACTTTATAAACATTTCTTCAATAAATTTCTTACACATCTAATTTTGTCTAGGTATCTGCTTCTTGGAGAACCTGAACTAATATACTGTACTGTGTATGTGTCACTTGTGAAGCATGTTTTAAGAGGTCTATGTTTAATTTTATTTTAATCTGGCAAATGTTTCTTTTAATGGATGAGTTTAATCTACTTATCTATTTGGGTTTATGATATGTTTAGTTTTACTATTATATTGTTTCCTCTTTGCCAGCCTACTTCTTTACCTTTAGTTTTCCCCTTTCATGTTTTCAATTTGACTACTTAAATCCTAACAGGAAAAGCATTGGATATCAAAATAACAAAGCTTAAACTATCAGTGGCTTCAATTCAAAGTTATTTCTCGCCCATTTGGCATGATCATTGTACACTGGCTTATTTAGTCTCTCAGAAACCCAAACTGATGAAGGCTCCATCTCAACACACACTTCCCTAAGAAAGGCAAATAAAAGAGAATATACCAAATACCCACTGGCTCTTCAAGCTTCTGTCTGGAAGTGACACAGGGCACTTCCACCTCCATTGACTACAAGTAGTTACTTGGCCACTACATTCAAGTATTATAGTTACCTGAATACCTAAATTCAAATGGGCAAGGAAATGCAATGCTATATGTGCCCAGGTAGAAAAGGATGTTTGTGTATAGTCCTATTGACTACCTTTATTCCCCTCTGTTGGGTTGAAAACAATACAGTATATTCTTATGCCTTTAATGGTTGTTCTTAAATATACTTTAAACCTATCTATTTAACTACACAGTTGGCCTCCATACCTGTGAGTTCTGCATCTGTGGATTCAACCAAGCATGAATTGAAAACATTTGAAAAAAAATACATCTGTTCTGAACATGTGCAGAGGTTTTCTTTTCGTTATTCTCCGAAACAATAGAGTACAACAAGTATTTACATAGTACTTACATTGTATGAAATATTACAAGTTATCTAGAGACGATTTAAAGTATACAGGAGGATGTTCATAGGTTATATGTAAATACTACACTGTTTTATGTCAGAGACTTGAACATCAATGGGTTTTGGTATCCACAGGAAATCCTGGCACTAATCCCTCACAAATACTGCAGGATTATTGTATTTCACTTTTTTAAACAAAGTCTAAACATATGTAATATTTTAATCTTGTACCCAAATTCAAGAAAACATTAATGGGTTTTAACTATCTCTCTCTCTTTTTTTTCTTTGCTTAAAATAAATAATTTATCAGTTTTCTTCTTGACTGTGTTTTTATATTCATGGGCACATTTTAAATTTGAAGATTATAATCTTTTTTCATATCTCCAGTTCCTATGACATTTCTGCCTAATTTTGTTTCATAATTTAATGACTCTTTACATTAGGGGTCTGCAAACTGTGGCCCATGGTCTATATCTGGGTCACTGCTAGTTTCTATAAGTAAAGGTTTATTGAAACACACACATGCTTATTCATTTATGTACAGAGTGTCCCCAACTTACTATGGTTCAATTTATAGTTTTTTGACTTTCCAATAGTGCTTCCAGCTATGTGTATATTAATGGTTAAGTACCCATATAACTCTTGTGTTTTTATCTTTCAGTACAGTATTCAATAAACCACATGAGATATTTAACACTTTATTATAAAATGGGCTTTGTGTTAGATAATTTCCAACTGTAGGCTAATGTTTAAGTGTTCTGAGTATGTTTATGATAGAGTAAGCTAAGTTATCATGTTTGGTGGGCTAGGTGTATTAAATCCATTTTTGACTTAAGCTATTTTCAGTCTATGATGGATTTATCAAGACATAACCACATCATAGATTGAGGAGCACCTTTATGTCTATGGCTGCTTTCTTGCTATAATAGCACAGTTGAGTAGTAAAAAAAAGACTGCCTGGCCAGCAAAGACAAAAAGTATTTACCACCTAGCACTTTACAAAAAACTTTGCACACCCCTGCTTTAAATGAGTTATGGATTTTCATTTTAAAGTTCTGAACACTTTAAACATACTTTAAAACAACTCTTTTTCAGACTGTTGTACAACATTAATTTCATCTGGAGGGCTGTCTTCTCTAGAATTGAATTTCCTTGTGGGTTTTAGAACTTTGAAATATGGGCTCATTTTGAGAAGTGTTTTGTTTGTTAAGTATTATTCTTCCCTTTTTCTCTCTTCCAGTGTCTTTCCTCTCTCCTGTCTAGCTGTTTTGTAGTTATCACTACTAAGTCTCAGCCCCGCAGTATAGAAACTGGTCTTACAATGGCAGTTTCAACTGATGAGGCTTTCCTTCTTGATGACTATAGGATTCTTGCGAATCCAATCATCAAACCAGGAGAGTTGTTTGTGTAGTCACGAGATTCTTTCCTCCTTCAGCACCCCTACATTCATAACTTGCTGTAACGCTTAGCCACTGTTAACTATCAGTAGTATGTTCTGAGTCACTTTTGATCAGAGAAGAGGGCAGACTCACCATAGCCACTAACTTCAATTGATACCTGGTTCAAATCTCTGCTTTGAACCAGGACAGCAAGTGCCTGCTCAGTGTTGCCTGCTTCTAAACTAGGACTCTACCAGATCTGTAACTTATTCCAGTTCATCTATTTTTATTTCTGCTGTTTCTGAGCCACAGAATTGTTTATCATATTTTTTAATCTTGGACTTACTGTTTGGTTTTCTTTTAAAAAAATTTCAACATGTTATTGGCACACATTTGGAGCAGAGGGATGCATCAAAGCATGAACTGATGGCACCACTTTGACTGAAAATCTCCATTACATAGTTTATGTGATGATATAATGGTATCTGTTTATGGTATCTATTTACTGGGTAATTAAAATCATAAGCATTAAGTTTAAATGAAGTTACTTGAGTGACTGATGACAAAGTAAATTCAGAGTTACTTTTCACAGGGGATATACAATGTTTTGAAAACTGCAGGATTTAAGTAGAAGTATTAAATCAAATTTTTAATTCAGCAGAATAGAACTTTATCTTTATAGAAAGTAATATAAAATTTATTTCAAAAGAAAATCATAGTTCTGCATCTGAGAAGACAAAAGAAAAACAAAATAAGTTAGCAGAGTTACAAGTTTTGTCAAGGCAAAGAGGCAAAAACAATTATATGGACAGAGAGTAAGGTATGATCTAAGCTACCAGCAATATTCATGAATTGTTTTACATTTCATTCAAAGTCTTTCATTTTAGAGCTCTAGTGGTTAATGTTCAGCTGTTAGTTTATTGCTTAATGGTTTAAAAGGACAAAAGGAGTAACAACTCATTTTTTTGAGACTGAATTTTATTTCCTTATACAATCTTCTTTGTTTCTGTTTTTGATTTCTGGATTAACCTAGAAAGTCATAGTTGAATCACTGGCGGAAGGCAGCTGAGTCCCTCCATCAATGCCTCACTAGAAACATCCATATTAGACTGTTAGATAAGTGAGAAATAAACTGATGTTTTGCCATTAAGATCTGGTGGTTTATTGTTACTATAACTAGTGTTGCCTTAATTAATGCAATGCTAGATGATCCATTTCTATCCGGGACCTGTTCTCCTAGCAGATTTTTAAAAAATGTTTTCAGCTTAAAAACATGGTTTTCTTTAGCTCTAATTTTTGTATGTCAGAGGAAATCAGAAAAAAAAATCTATTTATAAAAGTTATTTCCACATAGTCAACCAATAAGTTTTTTAAACTGAAAATGAGGTTTATTTTGGTCATGAAAGGTTAATCTTAATTTGTTTTGCATTAAAGCAAAATAAAGATGCATTTTTAGATGGCTCTTTGGTCATCTGTTTCTATTCAATGGTTGCTTATTACTTAATCTTAGTTTCAAAACTGAAATGGTATTTGAATAAAGTCTATCCAAATTTGAAAGTTGTCATTGGGATGAATATGCTGTGTAGTCAACCAAGAACAGGCTTTGCCTAGTGAAGCTTGAGAAAGATTATTTTAGAACTAATAAAACAAAGGAGTTTTGACAAATCTGAACAATGTGTACCACACTCTCTTGAAACTGCTTATCTGTTTCTTCAAACAGATATTCACTGAGCAGTTTCCATGTATAAACTACCATGCTGAGCCCTGTAGGCAATGAAAAAGAAATATGATTCACTGTCTCACAGTCTCTGCTCACAGCCTCCAGGATCTTAAATTGTGGAGACAAGAGATATTCAAATATGTTACATGAGATAGTGTATGATAAATGTTGAGAGTGTTAGCGCAATAAGTAATGTAGAAAAATAATCCAGAGAAGGGATACATAAATTCCAGCTGAGGTAATTAGAGGTTTAGCTTGAAAAAGGGAATAATATGGTGTATTCGTGACAGGTTGAACAACATACCCAAACTCTATGAAACAGGGTGAGATGGTTTGTGGTAAGGGTGTCTTTAGACCCCTTGATTCCAATCATGAGGTTGAGGCATTCTTATCAAATTTTGCAGAGACATGATTCTGTCATTGGATGACAAATCTATTATCCATAAAAAGTAGATGTGTAGGTTTCCTACTACATATTGAGCCTGAAATACAATTAATTTACACATCATAATGAAGATAATAATAAATCTGAATTTAGAATCAGAAAACTTATGGTCGGGTCTTTACTTCATAGGATAAGCTGAGATAGTCACTTAATGTCTATGAACCTCAGTTTTTTTATGTATACTGGGAATATATATTTCTACCCTTTTTATGTGAATAGTAGTTATGAAGAGCAAACGAGAAATGTGTAGGAAAGTGTTTTGTAGACTGTCAAAGGCTATGAAAATGTAAAGGGGGTAAAGGATGTGCAGTGGATTAAAGAGAAACACAGATTTCTGTGACACTTATCTCATTAAAAGGTAGACTCTTTACCTTGTCCCTTGACTTGAGAAAGGGGCTGGTGACTGTTTGGAGCAATGGAACACAGTGGAAGTGATGCTGTGGCAGCTTCTTGGGTCATGCTGTAAGAGATTAGCAGGTTCTATGTACTGTATTATAGAAAATTTTGCTCTTAAAACTGAGCAACCATGCTGTCTGGAAGCCCAAGAAACCCATGTGAGAAGAACTGAAGAGTCCCAAACCAACCATCTCAGCTAAGTCCCAGCCAGCAGCTATCACCAACTTGCCACTTACGTGACTGAACAGTGAATTATTTAGCACTACTCAAGCTACTTCAGCTGACATTCTGTGGAAAACAAATGCACTTCCCCTGTCATGTCCTGTGTAAATTGCAGATTTGTCAGTAAAACAAAACACTGTTGCTGTTTTAAACCATTAAGTTTTGGGGTAGTTTGACAGTCAGCAATGAATTACTAGAACGTGATGTTTAGTAGATGAATTACTATATTATTTCAGAGTGTACTATAACTCATCATACACATTTTATTTACTTCAACTATAATTTTTATGATATAGTTTGAGGTGTCTTCACAAGTAATATGCTTCAGAGGGAGTAAAAGAGGCTTCAGCTAGTTCAGGCTTCCTATGAGCACCTCCCTCATTTAACTCTTACAATGGATCCAATAATTCTTAAATTTTTTTATGGAGGAGCAGGATGAGACATGAAGCTTGTGGTAAGGTCTAATAGAAAATAAAATCACAACAGAGAGGCTGGAGAAAAGTCATGACTGCTTCATCAGTATGCTGTTCTTCTTTTGAAAATAGCTCATGGTTTGCTAGAGATACTTTGTAGAAATTGAACATCTCAATATGGAACACCAGACAACCATATGGCCTGAGATGTATAATGTATTTTTTTACTAGATATTGTCAGATATACCCAAAAAACTTCTTTCAACATTTCCTTAAGTGAATGTCTTCTAAAGTCAAATTCTCTCAAGATGTATTTGTCTTAAAATATCTCTATTTCACCTTAATTTTGGAAGAATGTTTTTATGGGGTACAGAATTCTAAATTGATAGTGTAATTCATTCTTTCAGCATTTTAAAGATGTCATGCCATTGTTGGTTAACTTCCATTGTTTCTGTTGAGAAGTCTGTCATATTCTTGTTTTTCTTTTTCTTCTAAATGTAGTGTGTGTGTGTGTGTGTGTGTGTGTGTGTTGTGTTATGTGCATATGCATGTGTGTGGTGGCTGCTTTTAAGAGTTTCTTTTTATCTTAGGTTTCTTGAAGCTTGACTTTGTAATTATACGGTTTGAGGTTCACCACATATTTGGTTTTGGATCTGTGGGTTGATAACTTCCATCAGTTTTGGATGTTTCTTGGCCAATGTCTCTTCAAATTATTTCTTTGGCTCCATTTTATTTCTGTTCTACTTTTAGTAATACAACACACATATTTTGACCATTTGATACAGTGCCACAGACTGGGGGTTGGTTGCTTTTCTCAGTTCCTAATTTTTTTTTCTTTTTTCGTTTTAGTTTAGGTAATTCCAATTCACTTAATCCTTTCTTTTGCATTTCCTAGGCTGCTGTAAAACAAATCAAATAAATTCTTCATTTATGCTACTGGGTTTCCAAATCCTAGAATTTTTCTTTGTTTTTATGTTTCCAGTACTCTACTAAAATGAAATCTGGCATCTTTTCCCACATGTGAACCATGTTTTCCATTAGTTTTTCCTAAAAAAATTTTAACATTTTATATCAGATGTTTTATTTACTAATTCTAATATTGTGGTCACATTTGAGTCTACTTCTATTGATTATTTATTGAATTGATTATGGGTCATATCACTCTGCTTGTTTTTATACCACACAATTTTTTATGCCAGAAATTGTGTGTAAAAGTACCATATACATTATTTATTTAAGAAAAAGAAATGTCTGTTCTTGTGACTGGTTGCAAGTGATGAAGCTAAAGCAATCTGATGTATAATTGAGCTGGGTCTGAGGTTTGTTGTAGCCTTTGTTAGATCTGTTAACTCACCATATGTTTCAAATGTTTTACAGGCAGCATTGGAACTAATTTATCTGGGCACTGTACAATTATGGAAATATCTTTATGTTTTACATCCCAGTGACTATATTACCCAGATTTGGGGGTTCCTGTAGTGGTCTTTTGTCTCTTTAGCTCTGCTTCTGACTTCCTAAAACTCACAAAATCTATTCATACTTTGCTGCTTTGCCCTTAGGTTTTGGCATGCTACTATCTTGCACTCAAGTAAGGCTCTGAATGACTTGTGGCTGATATTTCTCAGTTCAACTATTGTGTCTCCAGCTTTTGGTTTCTGTGTAATTGATCCACTTTAGAGGAAATATCTTTCTACCTTCTTTTCCTGTTCCCAGGCATTAGAGAAGCACTGTTGTGCAGTCATTAAGGGCCTGAGGTGCAGGAAGCTCTCTCTGCCCTCCTGCTGTACTCCTATTCTTCTGCAAGCTACTGCATGTGTTCAGTGAAGGCATTGTGAAATTAAGATTGGCAACTGGGTGTGGAAGTGCACTCTCACAGACCTCTTTGGAATCTCATACATCAGGCTAGCCACACATAGTTATTAAACCTTTATTAAAATTTTGGCTAGTTTCTCCTTACCTCTGTCTATAGCAGATTTGCTCTTTCTCCTTACATGCCCACAGATTTTGGGTTTTTCTCTCATAGAAAGGGCTTTTCTCTTTCTGGAATTTAATTTATTTGGATTTTGTTTTTGTCTTTAGCAATCTAACGCAAAAAAAAAAAGAAAATCATAACTTTATAACTTCTCTGGCTTATTTCCTTTGTTAGGGTGAGAGCAGTGGTCTCTTGACTTTATATATCCTAACCAGAAGCTCTCATATCTTTATAACACATTTCTTTTTTCCTTTAATTTTTCAGGGTTATTTTTGATGTTTGTAAACTATGCCGAGTATTGATATTATTCATCATGTATGAATAAACAAAGATGTGGAACTTAATCACAATCACATAAATTGAATTGTAAACATTTTTAATTTCAGGAAACATTCAAATAGTTATTTTAGGCAATTACTGTAACTAAACAATATGAGTATGACTGATGCCTCTTCCAGATCTTAAATCTTTTGATTTAAGTGAAATCCATTACTTTTGATTTGTTCTGAAGCAATTTTTTTTTTGAGATGGAGTCTTGCTCTGCTGCCCAGGCTGGAATGCAGTGGCACGATCTTGGCTCACTGCAAGCTCTGCCTTCTGGGTTCACGCCATGATCTTGCCTCAGCCTCCTGAGTAGCTGGGACTACAGGTGCCTGCCACCATGCCTGGCAAATTTTTTGTATTTTTAATAGAAACAGGGTTTCTCCATGTTAGCCAAGATGATCTCAATCCCCTGACCTCGTGATCCACCCGCCTCAGCCTCCCAAAGTGTTGGATTACAGGTGTGAGCCACCGCACCCAGCCCTGAAGCAAATTTTTAAAAAATTACAACTGAAACACCCTTCTTCATAAATACATGCAAATAATCTTTTTATGTACCTTCATACTTAGTAACCTTTTAATTTATTATGTATTAGTATGTATTATATATAATATTTTACTTGCACACAGGTATTTATGCGTTCAGTCTTTTTTCTGTCTCTTTTCTAGAACTTCTACTATTTCCTAAAACTCTATGACTATAGCAAGACCAAAATAAGGCATTATATTTAAGAGAGAGAGTGTATGCAACAGAGAGCAGGCACAATAGATTTAGTAATTTTATTTTCTTTCATAAAATTGCTACTATTTCTTTCAAAGATCAATGAATATTCCACAGAAGAGGTGCCATTACTTTAAGTTATCATTGCTCTTGTTTATAGATACTTAATCCTCTATTGTGTTGATGGTTCTTGTTTATAAGGTTTGCTGCTCTCACATTAAAGGAAAACATGTAAATGTTATCAAAATACTTTTAATCTATAGAGTAATTTCACTGATTGAAAGTGGTAAGTTGTGGCTGTAACAGAAAAATCAACTGTGAACAAATAATATTTGTTCTGGTGCCTTTCTTTATGCAAGAAATACCAATTATTTTGGATTGAGTTAGTCATAAAATAGTATTACACAGTGGGTAGAAGAGTCACATATATATACACACATGTTCATGAACAAGAAACATATGTTCTGTCGGATAGTACAAGTAAGGCTGGGCATCTTAGTTGTAATAATGTGACTCCAAATTTTTCTAATGCAAAAGCGGAAAGGATTGGTTAGTGCTGGTCATGCTGAGATCAATAGATCTATCTTAATTTTTCATATATAAAATCTTATTCAATCATAGGTAAAATGGCAATACAAAATAACACAAGAGCTCTAATAAAGTCTATGTCATTCATTGCTTTTTGATATGAACTGCTTTATATTCTGATTATGTTGTTGCTATAAAATGAACAAAGAGTAACATGGAATTTGATAAAGACAGGAAAAGTTTTATTAAACTTTTACAACAGTGAGATAAATTATTCATGTAATTGCATGAATAATGGTATCCATGCTGATTAAATCAGCTAAGAGGAACCAAAGTATTCACGTGCATGGCATGAGTTCCATTTTCAAACAGTTCTGAAATGAAAATGCAATATAAAACAACACAGTAGTTGGTCCCCCAAAAATGGAAAGAAAAAAATGTGGAGTACAGTATTAATTCAAAAGAGGAGGGAAGAGTTTAAAGCACTTGCACTTCTGAAATCCACTAGCCAGAAGGAATGTTCAAAGACAGAAAAAATAATCCACAACTTCAAAGGAATTTAATGAAAGAGAAATAGCAAAGATGACGAGGGTGCAAGAGGGACAGACCTAGGGCTTAGAGGAGGGAGAGAATGAGTATTTACCCAATGAACCATTCATAGCCTATTCTATCTGAGGCTTGAATAAAATAGGATTCTCTCCAAATTAAGCTGTTGGGCACATGCCAGCATTTTGGGATGATCTGAGAAAGGAGCTGCTGCTGGTAACAAATGAGGTGTCTTCTACATCTCCCCTGCCACATGTTTTGAAATTTGTGACTATCACTTGTCCTTTCATCAAAATGTTCGCAAAAGGAAAGTGTCAGAGTTCATACTTCTCTTTCCACATCACTGAGCACATGAAATGGAGGAGAAAACCCTTGCCACCCACAGAATTCCAAAGAGCTGAGTGCACGCTGCAGAACACACTGGAAAAGTAGGAAGAGAGAAAAAATAGCTCATAAATGAGCCCAGTAGAGAAGGGGGGAGGAAAAAGAGGCACGGGGGGAAAGATACTGACCAAAATGGTAAAATTCCTTACCAATGATGATGCACAAATCCACCCTCAGAAGGCAGGGTGCTTTTCACTAGTGAGTGGTCCATCTGATTTGAGTGATTGACATACACATGTAGGGAGGACTGGAGACCCTTCGTGTCTGTGGGACTCCCTGTGAACCTTCAGCCTTACTGGCTGCTGGGGGCCCTGTCCATTCTGAATGGCTGGTTCGGCTGTCCTGATTGGTCAGTGCCTGGCCCTGTCCATTCCGATGGCTGGTTCGGCTGTCCTGATTGGTCAGTGCCTGTACCCGTGCTACCTGTTCCTTAGAATAACTATCATCTCTGTTCTTAGTCCAAGCTGCTGAGAGAGCCCTGAAGCATTCTCTCACCACTGAGCGTACCCCTCTAGTTCCTCCCTGTGTTCCTCCTTCTGTGCTGCCATGTCCTGCTCCCTCCTCATTTGCCTTCTCCTCTGACTAGATGTTCATCTTTCTGGAGGCATCTGCCAGTCTCTGGAGTCTCTTAGTCCTCAGGAGTAAAGACAGAAAGGTAACCCAAGAACATGCACTTGAACTTTGTTGCTCCTTAGGAGAGACATAGTGTAATGTATACTTATTTTAGTCTTACCTTAACTTTCTTTAGAATAAAGCCATGTGTTGTCACCCAAGTGCTTCTCGTTTCTCTGGTTTCCAAGGCTCCCCTTTCTTTTGATAGTAACAACCAGCTGAGTTCCCAACCTGCCTGACTGTAGGAATTCTAGAGCTGTTCCCCAACATTTCTGGGTATCCCTAGTGAGTGTCTAAATGCTGCATAAAGCTTCTCTGGCTTCCACTTGTCACTTGCTACCAGGGACCACCACTCTAAGGCCACACCCCACCAATTATCTCATTACTCTTTTCTAAGCTGCGGCCACTATCCCTTTATTTCCCAAACACAAAGATATCATGTTTGACAAAGTAAATGAAGACTTGCAAGATATGATAGGAGATTAATAATACAGAAGGGAACACCACTTTTAAAAGTTTGTATAAATTTAAGGGGTGCAAGTGCTATTTTGTTATCTTAATATATTGTGTAGTAGTGAACCCGGGACTTTTAGTGTATCCACCACCAGAATAGTGTGCATTGTATCCATTAAGTAATTTCTCATCGCCCACCCCACTTTCACCCTCCCCACCCTTCCTAGTCTCCCATGCCTATCATTCCACACTCTATGCCCATGTGTACACAGTATTTAGCTCCGACTTAGAAGTTAGAACATGCAGTATTTGGCTTTCTGTTTCTGAGTTGGGAAAAACAGTTTAACGTATCACTGTCAGAGTCTATATTATTTTTCAAAGGACTCCTTTGGTCTCTCCTTCTTGTCACTGACAGCTGCCAGAGTGTAGTGCCCAACCATGGTCCATAGTTTCTTTCTTAGGTCCTCTCCTCCTAGAACATAGAGCCCCAAACCCCATATCTGGGCCTATAAGAGGAAACATTATTGGATATTATAATTGTCCTAGAAGTGTCGTTCTATCCTCCAAGGAGGCAACCATTACTTGAAAAACAAAACAAAACCAGAACACAGAATGTATGAATTCCATTCAAAAGTATGGCATTTGAATGTTTCACCAGTCAGAACTTTCTTAAGGACTAAGTAAATTCATTACATGTGCATGACTTAAAAAGGCGCTACAGAGTGGTTTCTCTCACACAAAGCAAGACTCTGTACTAAAGACAAATTTCAGCTCAACCTTTAGAGCCTCAGAGAGTTGGGAAATCTTTAGATTCAATTTCAAGGACACCAACTCTTATATGTAATGAGTTTTTAAGTGATGCTACTGCTGAAAAGAAGATGAAAATACCTTAATTAAATAAAAAAACTTGTAACATAATGCTGAAACAGAATTATTTAGAGGTTAGTGATCCCATTTCTTTTCTTTTCTTTTTTTTTTTTTTTTTTTTTTTGAGACGGAGTCTCACTCTGTCTCCCAGGCTGGAGTGCAGTGGCGTGATCTCAGTTCACTGCAACCTCTGCCTCCAAGATCCAAGTGATTATCCTGCCTCAGCCTCCTGAATAGCCCATTTCTTCTTATACACCAAACTTTACTGCCACTAGTGGTGACTCTGTTATGCAATGGTGCTACCTCTAAGAAAGAAAAATGACCTTTCTCAAATCATGGAGCTGAGCTAGACTTTCCTTCTCTCATGTTATCATGCTGGATCTAGTGAGTGTGATAAAATTAAATAATTAACAATATTTCTTCAATCCTACATGTGCCAGACATTGTGCTGGGAGTTCAGGATAAAAAGATAATAAAAGTGTGGTCACTATCTTTAAATTGCTTCCAGTCCAGTAGGAGAAACAGACTTATAGGTACATAGTATCAGCAGTGAAATTATGTATAGGGTACAATGAATGCACTGTCAGTTCTGGGAGGGAGGAAGAGAGGAAAAGAGGAAGAAAGATCTTTATTGAGTAGTTCATGTTTGAGTCCTGTTAATAAGTGGTGCTTTCCAGGTAGACAATGTTAGGGGTGTTGGGGGTGCATTTTCACATGTGTCTGCAGTGAAGTGGGTGACAAAGCATGCATGTGAACCCTTGCCTAATTTTATCGGACAACCTTCAACTTTTTCCTCTTCCTGGGACTCTCCCATTGTAACTTGATGTTTCTAACATAATATAACATGATAGGATTTGGAGATGATACCTTGCTAAAACCAAATAGAATCAGCTTCAGGGTTCAGAATGACACATTCCTGCGGCAGGTGAAGGGATTCCTCCAATTTTTCCATCCCATATCCAACTCTTTATTGTATTATACATGCTACTCTCTCTAAATGCTAATGATAAAAAATCAAATCTATGACCAAGGTGGGAGAAAATGAAGATTGGCTAATTATGTCAGTGATAGATCTATATTTACTCAAGAAAGCCATGACTGTACTAAATTATGAGTCCTGTCTGTCAAACAGCACAATATAGAGTCAAGTTGCTGATTTCAGAATTTATAACATGTACTGTTTTTCCATGTGAACTTATTCATAGAAGGGAAAAATTTTAAGATGCTATCCCAGTATAAATTTATAAATGCTCCACAGCTTGAAACGTATTTCCACTATGTAAATAAAATTTATGAAGGATGTGATAATTATTATGCATTGCATGTCTGTATCAGAACATGTCATGTACCCCATAAATGTATACACCTACTATGTACTTATACAAATTAAAATTAAAAATTAAAAAAATTATGAAGAATAAAAGCTAGGTGAAATGTGTCTAATATATTAAATTTCTAATGTCTCTTGTCCTATGGTAGAGGTCTGTAGAAAATTCTAGAATTTGCATGGGCTGTCTCCTTCACTGTATGTCAGTGTGCTAGTTTCTATTATACCTGTGATATTTTAATGAGAGACCCATGTCTCATCAGTAAAGAAATGAGTTTTGTCTCACACCTCGACTATGCATAAACTAAATTTTCTTAGTGTCCATATCTCTGTAGTAAGTATAGTTGTAGGTAGAAATAAACCTGCATCTAATTGTGATTAAGGTAAAAAGTTGTGGAAAGCAGTGAAGAAAGGGGTTGCTCCCTTTACAATTAGCCAGTCACAATATATTGAGCAGCCTTTATATGCTCAGTACTTTGCTAGGTTCTTTGAGAGTTGAAAGAGAAAAGTTGGTCAAATAACAGGCCATTATTTTATCCACATCCCTTTTCTGGGTTCCCATATCTTTCAGTAAAAATCAAATCTGGGGGCCCTGCACAATTTTTGCTCTAACCCCTGTATCTCAATGTGACCCCATTTCTTTCTGCTTTTCCCCTAGCTTAGGGCATTTTGGCCATACTGAATCCCTTGCTTTCATTGAACATGAGAACATTCTTCTGCTGTGGAATGCTATGATGCTAGTCTCTCCATCTCCAAGCTGTTTCCCCTGATATCCTCATGGCTTACCTCTTTGGGTCCTACCTCAAATGTCATCTTAGTAAAGCTTCCCCCGCACGGTATTTAAAATTTCAACATAGCACCCCACCCCCATTATTCTGCACTTCTTTCTTCATCCCCTGCTTCAAATTTCTTCATTGCCCTTGTCACTACCTATCATACTAAGTATTTTTTTTCTCTTTCATTTATTGACTCTCCCTAGAATGTAGGACAAAGATCTTTTAACATTTGTTCCCACTGCTGCATGCCCAGAGCCTATAACAGTACCTGGCACATCGTAGGAGCTCAACAAATCATCAATTCAATGGCTAAGCTTAGTTGCTGCTCTCAAGAAGTGTGGTGCAAGGCCTAAAATTGAGTCTCAATATTATGTGCTGCCTTGACCTCTAGTAAAATTCGTAGGATCTCAAATGGTCTAAGCAGTTTTCCTCCCCACTCTTGTTCCTGTGGATATTGTCCCCCTAGTCAAACAACCCTCCTTATCAAATAGTCTGGATGCATTTCCTGCTTATTCCTGACTAGTGGGTTCCAGTTGTGGAATTGTTCAAACAAATCACACATATACTCTCATGGGAGCTGGGGGGCACCTCATCCTCTTGATACTACAAAGCCTGCCTCCCACAGTCCTTGCCATTCACTTTGTTCTTGAGAGCAGGCTCCATGTGACCCTGTGTGGCATGGTGTCCCACTCCTGTGGCCTGTGAGTATATGTGATAAATACACTTCTGTTGATCTCACTTGTCCAGTGTGAAGTATTACATGTTTAGCCATTCCCATAACACCATAGAGAAATCCTTTCCTCACCAATGGAGTGAATAGGAGGCGAATTTAAAATGAGAAATTGCAACATAGTGTGTGAGGCAAGATACGTGCAGGAATCAAGAATAGAATTAGGAGTGTCCAAGCAAGTGGTAAATTATGTCATGCTAACTGAAAGTACCATGGAAATACAGAAATGTTTGTATACATAAATAATTTTAATTTAGTAAACAAAATATTTAATGAAAAAACTTTAAAGACTTAAAGTGCTGTGTCACCCACTTCACTGCAGACACATGTGAAAATGCACCCCCAACACCCCTAACATTGTCTACCTGGAAAGCACCACTTATTAACAGGACTCAAACATGAACTACTCAATAAAGATCTTTCTTCCTCTTTTCCTCTCTTCCTCCCTCCCAGAACTGACAGTGCATTCATTGTACCCTATACATAATTTCACTGCTGATACTATGTACCTATAAGTCTGTTTCTCCTACTGGACTGGAAGCAATTTAAAGATAGTGACCACACTTTTATTATCTTTTTATCCTGAACTCCCAGCACAATGTCTGGTACATGTAGGATTGAAGAAATATTGTTAATTATTTAATTTTATCACATTCACTAGATCCAGCATGATAACATGAGAGAAGGAAAGTCTAGCTCAGCTCCATGATTTGAGAAAGGTCATTTTTCTTTCTTAGAGGTAGCACCATTGCATAACAGAGTCACCACTAGTGGCAGTAGAGTTTGGTGTATAAGAAGAAATGGGCTATTCAGGAGGCTGAGGAAGGATAATCACCTGGATCTTGGAGGCAGAGGTTGCAGTGATAGGAATAAGAAAGATTTAGCAAGTGTTCTATTTAGTGAATTCTTCTGGGTTATCTCTGCCTTCCACTGTCTTTGGACTATTTTACAACTCAGAAAGTTGTAGAAAACTGGTAAAAATGCATATGACTCTTGTTCATGGAAATAAAAATTAATTATATCTGCTAAAATGCAATCGTCTATTGCCCTATGAACAGACCCACTTTGCATCTGTTTGTTATTTCACTTCAAAGTTTCTTACTGCATATATATTTGTATGAATATGTATATATATGTATATATACATATATATATATATCTCCTTGGGCTTCTTCTTTGAACCAGTTGTAACATTTTCCTTATTGATGAGTGAAATAAAGTTCATGACACATGTTCATTTTATATTTTTATAAAAGTAATTATTGTATCCTTTAAACAATCATCCTTTAACAACGCCATTTCTACTAAAACATGAAAAATAGTGTTTTTTATCCTTATTCTTATCATTAGCCAGAGAACACTTAACATTTTGAACAATATGGTAAATTATAATGAAATTAAACATGGGACATTATGATTGTGTCTACCTGAATGCAAACATCTGGATGAAACACGAAAATTTCAGGCAGCCAAAATTCAGATGGCTGGATCTCAGTAGCTGAAACATCTGGATTTTGTGAATTGATTAATTTCCATCCGGCTTTTCTATTTTGGCTTCATTTAGACATAGCTTTTGTCCTGACCCCAAAATTTTTCCTGGCACTATGCAAACAGCATTCTCTGTTGTGTAGAAAGAATTTTTATTTATTTTGTTTTGTACCTTTCTTCATGCCTCCACATGGCATACAATAGCCTCTATTTTTACTTAATTATTACTTAAAACTATTGTTTGAAGCCATCAATAAGGACAAAGGAAAATAAAGACTAGTTTGTATTTAGTGTACCTTAGAAGTAATTTTATTCTGGTCTTTGGCCATGCAATTATAGGGAGACCATTTCATTTATTTTTATATAATTGTGTGGGTTCCCCTTACAGGAGAACTATTTCTGCTACATACTCCTCTATACATATACAAACAAAACATGTATTTTGTATTTAGTGTTACATTCCTGCAAAGAGAAAAATAAGGAAAAAGCCTGCAAAACATTGAGGACTCATGACACACTTTAAAAAAATACCTGGATACATCACATGAACTCAAGACCATGACTATGGAGGAAGGTGATGACCCAAAAGTATACCTGGACCTCAAAGTACAATGGAGCATTCCTTTTAGTTCCTTGAATATTGATTCTACGTAGTCAAAGCAAAACTGTAAAATCGATGACTTTCATTTTTATTTTCTAATACAGATTTAGCACTTGGCAACTCTTACTACAACAACAACAACAACAACAACAACAAAGAGAAATAACAACAACAAGAACCAAAGAGTGCAAAAAGAACTAATGTAGTGAGTTGTCCCAGTTTATATTCAGTTCCAGTTTATATTCAGTTTTGTCAGTTTGACCTTCACAGGTCTGTAATTACGGTAATCACAGAGTACTGAACGTGCTAACAATCAAAGCATCCCAATTTGAACAGTTCAACAATAGCCTTTTTAATAAGGGTAAAACCGTGCCAGAAAAACTGCAAGGCTGCTTCAGCCTTTTCTGAAGGTGCTGGATAATGGGGAACAGGTATCAAACAACTCACCTCTTAAAAATATGCTGCACAGAGAGATTGACTCCAGCTGTTACTGACAGAACCTCTACATGGCTACAAAGAGGATTGCCTTCATCCCTTTGTGGCTCTGATTCTTCCTAATGTTGCCCAATGATGTGGACAAAGTATTATTTCCTTTTAAGACCTTCACTTTGAACACCCAACAGTGCCTATGACATTTTTAAAGGTCAAAAAAAAAATTAGCAAAATAGGTAAGAATGAGTTCGGCCAACATGCATTGCTGGTATTAGGAACTTTTTCTCCCTGAGCTAGAGGAAGAACCTCCTGATTTACAAGCTTCTTAACCTCATGCTTGCTCTCTCTCTCTTTTTAAAAATTTGTTCTCCTAGTTGCCACAGATTTACTCTGAATTATCTATAATATCTTTCTCAATACCCTCTGGACAAAGATAGACATTTAGAAGACTCTGGTTAAGATTAGGAGAATAATCTTTGGTTATGAAACAGTGCTTGTGGTTCATGTTATTGTTGTTTTATATTTGTTAACTGGTTCTTATATGAATTATAATCTATATACCTGTAATTGTAACAATTTTAGAATGTCTGGGTTCAAAAGAAATTAGAAATCATCTAGCCTATACCTTTAATTATTTTTTCCTTTTTGCTCATGGATATTTTTAAACAAATTAAATCAGTGTATAAAAACAGGTAAAATCAAAGCTTCTTTGAGCCCAAATGTCCAGATTCTCATCTGCTAAGAGTCTCTTTTATCAGTGGTCCCTATCCTGTGACAGGCATAACAGAACTCCAAAGCTCCATGGAACCTAGCTCTAAAGCCTATGATTTAATCCAAGCTTTCAATGGCTGGAGAGATAAAATGACTTAGTCAAGTTCACTCCTAACTTCTGGATTCGCATTTCTCTCACCTGCTAAGTCAACCTGAAATGAGCACCAAAAATGTTTTAGCAAGCACTTACTTGTCACTCTGTAACATTTTTCCACTGGCTTACCCTAGTTGTTCTACTCCTAAAGACAATCAAATACTTTCTCAGTGACTTTGGCTACAGTGGCATCAGGACTAGTCAAATCAACACTGTGGGGTAGTGTCTGCTTTCCAGAACCAGCTTTGGTTAGAAAAGGGAAGGGATGATCATAGGATTTATGGCACTAAAAATGAGAAGCACTTTTCACTGAGGGTAAGCAATGCACACACACTGTGGGATGCGTGTCTAGGTTCAGAAATAACCTCCTGAAAGCCTGACCTCTCTCACTGCCAGAGTGTAGTGTGTGGGGGCCAAATGAGAACATTGCAAACTTTGTATCTCCACTGTCTTTGTCTGAAGGTGTGGAAAATTACCCTGCTTTCCTGGGTTACTCAGACTGTCTTTGTTAAACAATCTCACAAACCCTATAGAAAGTGTTTAGATAGGGAATTCACTGGAGATCCTTACACTTTTATTAAGACTCACCTCTTATTTACTATCAAGGAAGATAATGATTGAGGCCACTTGAATATGAAGTCTCTATGTTGGACTACTTCTGAGTCCAGAAGAGCCATTAAACTAGGAGCAGGTTAGGGTAAACTGACTGTCACAACAAAGTCAATGTCACAACAAAGAGACAGATAGGGGAAAGGAGAACTAATGTTTATCGAGCAGCTACTATGCAATACTCACTCTTCTAATATATTTCCCCTACTAGTTCTGCAATTCCCCAGTACTCGTGGTCCTGAATTAAGGCATTAAAAATCACAATTAAATGCAAATGTTATCAAAGCACCTTCTTGCGTCCAGCCCAGCTTAGTTAAATGGCACCAATCTCCACCCCGTTGCTGAAGCCAAAATCTTAGAGTTATCCTTGATTCCCTCCATCCATTCATGTAATTTATTATTAAAATGTATCAAATCCACCTTAAAACATCCCAGATCTGCCTTCTTGTCTCCATCATCATGACCTCTCACCTGGTTGCTATGGTGCCTTTCTACTTAGCCCATTTGCTTTACATGCTTTATGAATACTTATAATAACCCAGTATGACAGCCACAATCACAGCCCTGTGAAACACAAATATCGGGGGCACAGTGGATCAGGATCACAGTCCTACAGCTACCTGGGTGCTAGGTCTGTCTGGCAACACTCACTGCAGAGTCACTTAACAGATTTTTGAAAGAAGTTAAGTAATGTTAGTCATTTTGAAATTCACAATTCACAGACTATAAAGAGAAATAGAGTTCATAAGACTGTCTTGTCTATGTTCCTCAAAACGCTACAATTTCATCAAAGGCAAAAAAAAAGATACCACTTGAAGTTCCCAGCTTGCTAATATATTGTTAAATAAATTACCACCTTTGACGACTAAGCCAAATGTGCAATTTGTAAGCCAAATGTAGCACTTTTTTTTTTTCCCAGAACGAGTGGGTCAAAATACATCAGTAATCAGAATGAAAGAAAACTTCAGTGTTTCTAAAATACAACTAAATGAATTCCCCAAAATTAGGTTATATTATTTATTTTGAGGAAATAACAAACTTCAGCTATCGAACAAACTTTTTCTATCTGCATCTAGTAGCTAATGTTTCCAAAGGAAGGAAATAGTTATGAATATTGTATGAAATGTTTTACTCTGACACTCTGGTATTCTGAAATCCTTATACTAATCACTACTTGGTACTGCTCTATTTATGTCTGTTGTCTTAAAGTGGTTGAAAAGTGGCCTGTAAGAATGAGGAAAACTGATGTACAAAGTGAGGAAGGAAATTTTAAATACAAAGCAATTTCACTAATAAAATGCTCAAGCAGTCTAGAGTAATTTGGGTACTTGGTGAATCATTGCTCAGCAATTCATGAACACTGTGGGTGCTTGGAATTCAATTCCATTGTCCTCTATCTGAATTGCTTTGAAAAAGGTCACATGAGAAGGAAAGGAAGTTTTGACTTTCACATGCCTGTTATTGCTAAGGAAACCACTTCCTCAGTATTCACATATTCAGCATGTCTCTAGTTTTGGCTTCCATACAAATTACATCTTGGTATCGCATTAAGAAACAAACAAGGGTGGAGAATATTTTAAAAACTCAACTCAACTATGTTATGTTCACAGAACAAAAAGAGGAGCCCTTTTCAGATGCCCTTTCTTTTCTGAAGTTCTCTAGGTATGCCTGGATGGAGCCTCTAAGACCTAACAGGATGTCTGAGATTCCAGGGAAGTGGCCTGTGATCTGTCAGTAAACAAATAAGAAGCTAATACAGCTTTGTTGTGTTTTCTGATTGGCATGGCTCTGAACTATCTCCTACTTGTAGTCACAGACAAAGAAACAGGAGATGAATTACCATGTTCTAGGACTTTGTGTTCCTTTCCAATTCAAACTGCAATAAGAAATAAAAATGGTTAGGCTTCCAGTGTGTAGATTACATAACGTGTCTCGTCTCTTTTGTGGTTTTGTCTTGTTTTGTTTTTTTGTCTTTTAAAGAGAAAAATGAATAAAATGAAGGGATATTTTAGAATGACTGGGTCCATCAATGGGCCTTATTGCAAGTACAGCTGAACCCTGAAGTGGCTCTTTTGGTTCAAGAATATCTTTACTATTTGACGGTTTCATTGCTTTTATTTATATTTCTATTTTTGACCCAAACAGAAAGATCTTGTATAAGCTACCTCTTTATCCATTGTAGATGTGCAACGATTTTCAATTCTTCCTGCTGCTGAGAATAATAATGAGGATCCAGAAGATCGCAATTCTGAGATATCTGAGATCTATCTGCCTGAATAGCCTGTTTCTCTCTCCCAGCATTAGGATTTATAGTTCATCTTCTGCCTTTTTGTTTTCAAACTTGTTCATGAATCATAGGTTCAGAACAAAACTGCACTGTTATTAAGAGCAATCTGCAAACAACTACTCTATGGTGAACTTATAACAGAAGAGTGCTCATTTGATATTACATGGTGGCAACTATGAAAGAGGCAACTCTTAGTTATAATAAAGCTGGAAGGCATAGGATTAGCTGAGTATTTTGGAAATTTTATATTAACAGAGTTAATATCAAGTGGACACCTAAAACATTTAAAATGCATTGCCTTTGAAACCATGAATTTAATTTTTGTTTTTAGTATACAAGAAAGGAATATATTTATAGATTCATAGAGGAAATACAGAAAGAAAGTTATTATTTATGATCCTCTATGCACACACCCCAGAAATTGCACCAAAGCACTCTATTTCTGGGTTAAGTCTATGAAAAATTTGTAACCATGATTGTACATCTTAATTTCAATAAGAATGGGATGATGATAATCATGATGACGATAATGATGATGATATTTCTGTAATAATAATAATAGCTAATGTATATTGAGAATTTACTAACAACTAGACATTGGGGTAAGCATTTTACATATATCATCTCATTTAATCCTCACAACAACCTTGTGAGATTAGTACTATTATCCCTGATCTTCATATGAAGAACTGAGGCTCAGAGAGGTTAAATAAATGCTTAAGTTCACTCATCTAGTAAGCAACAGGGCTAAGATTTGAAAACTGGTGGTCTCCCCACCGAGTCTGACTTCTTAATCATTAGGTGTCTGTAAAGAGAAGGCTTTTCACATAGACTAATTTGAGATGCCAAAAGGCTAAAGGAAGGAAAGGATCCCACCCCTTCCTGCCCCAGCAAATGCATGTGTATTGCGTGTATGTGATTCTTTTGAACTTAAAGAGGCAGATACCACAGTCCTTTGAATAGGGAAGGGGTTATCCCCAGCATCATTCATCCAAGAAAGGGGAGGCCTTGTGTAAGAGAAAGAGGGAGAATTTGAACACCAGGCTAGATGAAAGGAGAGGTCTTGGACTGAGTGTTTGGATAGTGGATGTGCTAAGATAACAGTGACTCCCAACACCCCATTATCTCCACCTCCTGAGGAAGGATAAGGAATTTAAAAGAGATCTGCAGTGGACAGAAAGTTGAGGGAAAGTTATGTCTTGGTAAACTAAAAAGTTGAGTTTCATGGTATGTCTTACATCTGTTTCATATTTAAATGTTTATGCTGTGCCAAAGACATGCTCAAAGATACCAAAGGAAGAGTCATATTTGGATCAAGTATTAAAGGAAAATCAGGATTTCCCCTTCCTTCTTGCTCTTTGGGTCAAAGAGAAGATTTTGCCAAGTGGAGGGGTGAATCTAGCAGGAAAAGGTCATATCACCTCATGCCATCGAGGAGGTCCAGCTTTCATTACCAAATTCTGAAAATCAGTTTTTCTTTCTTTTTTTTTTTCTTTAAAGGAAGGAAGCATTCTTCCCCCAGAATTTCAAAAGTATTTCCCCTACTATTTCTGCAATCTCCTAAATATTCATGTTCCTGCTAAAGACATTAAAGGCCACAATTAAATGCAAATGTTATCAAAACACCTTAGTTGACATTTAGCCCAGCTTAGCAAAATGGCACCAATCTCCACCCAGTAGCTGAAGCCAAAATCTTAAGAGTTATTCTTGATTCTCTCATCTTTTCATGCAATGTATCATTAAGATGTGTCAAACCCACCCTAAAACATCCCAAACCTGCCCTCTTCTCTCCATCATCCCGACCTCTTACCTGGGCTGCAGCAGTGCATTTCTCCTGGGTCCATTTCCTCCCACACTTGCCCCCTCTTGATTCATTCTCCACATTTCAGTTAGGGTGAGCTTTTTACAACTTAATGAAATCACATCCCTCTGGTGCTCAAAATCCTCTAGTGTTTTCCCATTTAGAATAAATCCCAAACTCCTTACCCTAACTTATAAAGCCTTCTATGATCTGGACCTGCCTATTTTTCAAAAGGCTTCTATTACTTGCCCACCATACTCTATTGCGGACTATGGACTGTTCTTCAAATGTGCCAAGCTCATTCCTGTGGTAGGGCACTCTGCACAAGTTGTTTTCCCTCCCTAGATTTTCTTTCTCCCTGTCTTCACATGGCTGGTCCCTTGTTGTCCAGATTTTACTTCTACTGTTAGCTCTTCAGAGAAGACTCCTTCAGCCTCCGACTAATGTGGCTGAGTCACTCACATCATTGTCTGTTCCTCCTGCTAGAAGGGACTTTATGAGAGTGGGGGCTACATCTGTCTTGTTCACTGTAGTATACTTGATGCTGAGAAATGTGCTGCCACGTTGGAAGATTTCTCTGAGTACCAGTGAAAAGAGAAACACACACTTATTATTAGCCATTATGATTCAGATCAATTCACATTATACCCAAGGAGGAATAGAACAGGGAAGATTTTTACTGAGCATGAGGAGGATGGAGATGGTACTCAAATTGCATTTGTTTCACAATTAACATAGCTAGCCCTAAAGATTGACAATAAAGATATTGATATTCAGGATTCTAAAGTTATTGTTTCCACTCCAGCAGTGACTACTACATAGCCTAAACTACAGGTGCTAATTAATTCACTGTCTACTTGTACCACTCAGGATTGGCTGGGATAGCATGGTGGCAACATGTAACCCCCAAACCTCTCAGTGACTTAAACAGTTGAAGTTTGTTTCTTGCTAATGATGTATATTCGTTACCCCCACATATTGTGGGCCCTCAGTGACCCAATCAGATGGAGGAGCTACCATCCTGAACTTGTGTGTGACTGTGCCAAAAGGAAAGAGAAAGAGAGTGTGCAGTGAATTATACCCATCTCACCTCTGCTCACATTTTATTTGCCAGAGCAAGCCATGTTACCAGGAAAATTTGGCTGGGTGGGGAAATGCAGAACAGCACTAATGACTACCACTGGACATCTGTCTGGCTAACAAACATAAAATTTTCTTTTCTTCCTTCATGATATGTACATTTACTGCCTCCCAGAGGCAGAACATGCTAAAGTGCCATTCAGTCACAGCACCGGGCAGGTCCAGTGTGGTTCCTTATGACCCAGAGATCTATGAACTATAAGACAAGTTACCTGTCCCCTATACATCTGATATGCAATGGCAAAAGCAAGAGCACGATAACTTCATAAATATTCCCATTCAGAAAGGGAAGGAAAGGGAGATACACAGGCATCACTGATCCATAGAAACCAAAAGAACATGCCAGGCAGAAGGGATGCTCCCCAGGTTACGGGAAATATTGCTTGATTAGGCTCCAAATCTTCAACTCAAGAGAGATGAGCAGCTTTCCTACATTTGACCTACAGAAGACTGGGCGCCCCAGGACCATTTTAAGTCTCACACAGTCACTTTGAGAGTCCAGGCTTGCTTCTTTTTTGCCAGTATGTCTTTTAAAAATATTGAATAGGTTTCTGTGTTGGTTATTCTCTGTTGCCCCATTAAATATTTTCCCTTCTCTGCCTTATTCTGTGTCCCAGGAGCTGACCTCTATGGACTGCATTATCCAGAATTCCTTATACTCTGGATTTGTGTTGGTTGGACAAGTGGGAGACAGAGGTAGGAAACTGGAGGGCAAGATTTGAGATGAAGAGAGGTTGCAGTATTTATCCCTATCTTGCTACTCCCTTCCTCAACCTTGTCACAATCCTGGCAGTGGCTGCCTTACTCAGCTGGTCTTAGCTCCTGTCTAAAGGCTTTTCTTCCCCATGGCTCCAGACCTCACCAGGATCCTTCCGCACAGTATTGTCCCTTTGTCCTTGAGGCCTAGGGGTGGCAAAGGTTTCCTGTGGTTGCTAATTCCTGAGTACCTCATCATTCCTAATTGGTACCTTACCTCTGATATGCTTCTGTAGACTGCCTCTTTATTACATTTCCTTCAGTTATGTAATTTGTGTATGCCATCTACTTCCTGCCAAACTGACAAATGCAGCTTCATGTCTATTTGATTCAAACAACTAGATGTGTCAATGGCCACCCAAAGGTCTTTTCTTGGCATATTTCTTAGATGTACCATATTTATATTCTTCCTTGCTCCTAAGCCTCTCTCTTCCTCTTGACTTAATTTTGAAATCTTTGATGTCTGTGAAACCTGGTCCAACTGAAAGAATTTACTGGTTTTTGTGGAAACATCTTATTTCATTCAGTAATGTGACAGCCATTTCTTTTTTTATTTTCACTTTTTGAGACAGGGTCTTGCTCTGTCACCCAGGGTGGAATGCAGTGGCGGTGTCTCCACTCGTGCAACCTCTGCCTACAGGGTTCAAGAGATTCTCCTGTTTCAGCCTCCTGAGTAGCTGGGATTACAGGTGTGTGCCACCAGGCCTGGTTAATTTTTGGTGTTTTTAGTAGAGATGGAGTTTCACCATGTTGGCCAGGCTGGTCTCAAACTTCTAGCCTCAAGTGAGCCACCCCCCTCGGTCTCCCAAAGTGCTGGGATTACAGGTATAAGCCACTGCACCTGGCAGCCATTTCCTTTTATTAGTTGGTTAGGGCTACTATCACAACATTTTAGACTGAGTGGTGTAAACCACAGAAATTTATATTCTCACAGTTCTGGAAGCTGAAAGTCTAAGGTCAAGATGTTGGCAGGTTTGCTTTCTCCTGTGGCCTCTCTCCTGGGCTTCCAGATGCTTGCCTTCTTGCTGTATCCTTACATGGTCTTTTCTCTGTGTATGCATTTCTAATGTATCACGGTTCTCCAGAGAAATTGAACCCATAGGAAATCTATCTATCTATCTATCGATCTATCAATCATACAGAACTGGCTCACATGATTATGGAGACTGAGAAGTCCACAATCAGCTATCTACAAGCTGAAGACTGAGGAAAGTAGGTGATACAATTCAATCTGAGTCCAAAGGCCTGAGAACCTGTGGAGCCCATGATGCAAATCCCAGTCCTGGGGCAGAAGATAAGATGAGATGTCTCAGCTCAAGCAGAGAGTCAGGAAAAATGCGGTGAATTCCTCCTTCCACTGCCTTTTGTTCTATCCAGGCCCACAACACATAGAATGACATCCAGCCACAAAGGGAGGGCAATCAACTTTGCTGAGTTTACTGATTCCAGTGCTAATCTCATTGAGAAACACTCTCCCAGACACACTCAGAAACAATGTTTAATATGGTCACCCAGTGGGCCACTCAATACATAGAACAACTCTTGCACCCAGTGTTTCTCTCTCCTTATAATAAGTTGATTGGATTAGGGCCCCACCCAAACAGCTTCTTTTAACTTAATCACCCTTTTAAAGGCTGTGTTTCCAAATAGGGTTACATTCTGAGATGCTAAAGGTTGGAACTTCAACATGTGAATCTTGAAGGGTATACAATTCATCCCGTAACATCCTTGATATGATCCTTGTCTCAAGGCAGAATTCCAGGTGACCTTTGCTTCGCAGGCTCTAGTTCTATCTTTTTAACTGTTGATAAGATAAAATTGCCTTCTCCAATCCTGCAGGTTCCCAAATTCCTGGACACTTCCTTTTTTTTTTTTGAGGCTGAGTCTTGCACTGTCACCCAGGTTGTAGCACAGTGACATGACCTTGGCTCACTCCAACCTCTACCTCCTGGGTTCAAGCAATTCTAGTGCCTCAGCCTCCCGAGTCGCTGGGACTACAGCTGTGCATCACCATGCCCAGTTAATATTTGTACTTTAGTAGAGATGGGTGGGAGGGGTTTCAAACTCACTCAAGTGATCTGCCTGCCTCGGCCTCCCAAAGTGCTAGGATTACAGGCATGAGCCACTGTGCCCAGCTCCTATTTTTTTTTACTGATGTTTGCAACCTCCCTGAAGTCATCTCTTTTTGTGGTGTCCTGTCAAATACAGTCATGCATCATTTAATGACAGGGATATGTTCTGAGAAATGCATTGTTTGATGATTTTGTTGTTGTGTGAACATTACAGGATGTACTTATGCAAACCTAGATGGTAGAGCCTACTCTACACCTAGGCTATGTGGTATAGGCTATCACTCCTAGTCTGTAAACCTGGACAGCATGTTACTGTACTGAATGCTGTAAGCAATTATAATGCAGTGGTAGGTGTTTATATATTTAAACATATCTAAATATAGAAAAGGCACAGTAAATACATTATAATTATATAGGACCACTGTTATATATGTGGTCTATTGTTGACTAAAACATCATTATGCAGTGCATGACTGTACAGCCAATTATAATCAATACATATCACTAGCACTGTTTTCCTACCTTATTCTCTAGAGTGACATTTTCTATCTTCCATGTTATCACAGGCAACAGTTTTACCAACTGTTTTGCTACTGCATTACTATCATTCTCGTCTCCAGTGGCAGTTTGCTTGCTGTCTACTGCATGGCTGTTAGCCTCTACCATATATTTTAGGCTTATTTGCTATGGTAGCACTCATGTCTAGGTGCTTATTTCTGTATCATTCAAGATAGATGTTTTGCTGCCATAAAAATACACATTCCTTTCTTGCTTTGTTGCTTGTCTGTCAGGTCTAAAATGGGTCTCTGGTAGTCACTCAGGGACCCAGACTGATGGAGAACCACATTCCTGAACATGCCCCTGTGCCATGCCAGAGGGATAAGAGAGCCACTGCATCTTAAAACCTCTCTTCAGATATGGCACATGTCACTTTTTAAAAATAGTTCTTTGACCAAAGTGAGTCACTTGGGTGCTTTTCATTTAAAAGGGGCAGGAAACTACAGGCTTACTATATGCTTGAGAAGAAAACCCCAAATTTTTGGTGAACAGCACTAATGATTACTGCACAGTATCAATACTCATCACTTGGTATTTAGTTCTGGAAATTTAGAAAAAGTAAACATTTAAGATTATCTGCTGCATAAATCATAGGTCCATGACAGTATTTTTGTTTTATAGACTCTGGGCCACTATTTCTCCCCTCAAACACACAAAAACAACATCCAGTTGCCTAAGATCACAGAATTAAATTTTCAGCTCTATGCGTGTCAGCTGCCTATTGTGTGTCATTTAGTAATTTCCATACCTTTTAACTTTTGCGACTAAAGAAGTCCAAAAAGAGGTGTAAAAAGAGTTAAGTGAAACTCTTATGCTTTATTGTTCTTGTGATACGTATGATAAGTGTCTTATTCCTTTCCAAATGCATTTTAAAGTGAAGTCATATTTCAATTTGTCATTTCCATAAAGCAAGAAAGATAGCATTTATTGTCATGCACAGCCAAGCAGACTGGCAGATGCCACTAACAAAAGGTAAAAAATTCTTCTATGGCTCATTATTTCTATAAAGACTCTATTTTTTGGTTATTATTTCTGAAAAAGAACATAAACCCAACTATACATGACAAAAATATACAGTGGCCATCAAACCCAATTACAGTGTATCTTTAGGGAGCTAGTGAATAAGTGAAGTTAATCACAATACCTCATATTCTGAAAAGGCCTCATCACCCAGGGTACCAATTAAAGTAGTTTCCAGTCTAAAATAGATGTGTCTGTAACAGGAATCACTAACAATAGGTTAAAAATAGAACCAGGTACAAAACCTACAGTGGAAGAGTATGCATAAAATTAGATTGTTTTGATTAGGTACATCCTTTTCTCAGAACCTTCTCTAGGAATAAATTACTTTGCTAAAAGTCTTTCCCCTATTATTCCATCCCTGTCTCTGACTCCAAGTGATTTTTCTAAAATACAAATCTGATCTTGTCATTTCTCTACTTAAAATTAGTCTGTACAGAACTAAGTTGCCATCAGGAAAGAGTCCTGACTCCTTAACTCCTGAAGGCTTAACACCTTACCTCTGTAGACCAATCTATTAATGTCTGCTCTGGACTGAATGTTTATATCCCCCCACACATTTACATCCTAACTCCCAAGATGATGCTAGTAAGAGGTTAGGCTTTTGGGAGGTGATAAGGTCATGAGGGCAGGGCCTCATCCATGGGATTAGTGCCCTTATAAAAGAGGCCCCAGAGAGCTTGTTTGCTCCTCTACCATTTGAGGACACAGTGAGAAGGTGCCATCTATGAAAGTAGATGCAGAAAGTGGGCCTTCACCAGACACCAACTCTGTCAGCTTCTTGGTCTTAGGCTTCCCAGCCTCCAGAACTGTGAGAAATATATTTCTGTTCCTTTGTTTTGGTACTTTGTAACACAGCAGTCTCAACAGACTAACACAATGTTCCTCTTCATACACTGGTGTCGCAGCCGTTGAGCTAATTGCTATGTAGCCTTAAGCTGCCTCCTTACACATTAAGTTAGGTCTAAAGCTTTCTCTGAACATCATGAACTATAACCTAAAAGGAGTTGTATACAGACTGTCGTCTATGCCTGTGCCAAACAACAAGTTCCTCAAAGGTGGCCAACTGTTCAAATTGTGTTCAGATAAGACAAACGTCAAGCTGTAACCAATCCAGCTGTCTCTGTATCTTACCTTCTCTTTCTGTATGTCAGTTTTCTTTTTCTGGCCATAACTCTTCTTCCACCATGTGGCTATGCTGGAGTCTCTGAGCCCACTCTGGCTTGACAGGCTGCCTGACTTGTGAATAGTTCTTTGCTCAATTAAACTCTTTTAAATTTAATTTGGCTATAGTTTTTCTTTTAACAGCTGCATCTTAACATTTGCTATTCTCTCGAAGCTCTGCTTATGTGTTCCCTCTGCTCAAAAGTCCCCTTTGTTTTTAATTCCTCTAGGCCCTATCATCACCCCTAAGCATTTGTGATTCATTATTGAGGTGAGCAATTTACATGTTTCTTCAGTTTTCTAGGTTTGGGGCAACTTGGGTACAGCAATTTTGTCTTATAAAATAAATGCATGTGTGTTTATAGCCCATCCCATTCTTACAAAGGCTTTAAGGAGAACAGTCTTACTTATGTCTCTTCTTTTGTTATATCCTAAGAGAAACACTCTTTTTTTTTCTCATGTAACTTAGGCTATGGTGTTAAATCAGATTACAATAAAACAAATTTCTCACAGGGAGAATTTGGTTATTTTATTTTTTATAGTTTATAAAGGTTTGCAAAGGTATTCTACTAAGGTGGTATGTTGTTGAGGTCAAGCTCCTGGAGAAAGAAATGTTTGTATCTCAGCGTGTAGGTTGGCAGTATCTTATTTTCCAAATGAATATTGGTGTTAACCATCCCATGAAAATACTCTTTCTAAAAACGCAACTTGTAGAGTTACATTATATTCTGTCAAAATGTGTCTTAAGTATTATATGGAATGCCCACGAGGCCCCTTGGTCGGGGCCATTGTATGATTCTGTCTCATATGCACAACGTGGGGAGATGAAGTTGGGGAGGTGTAACATGAAACTGTACATATTTTAAGTTGGGCCTAAAGGTTTATCTGTACATCATGAACTATAACCTAAATGAAGTTGTATGCAGATTGTAGTCGACAATATCCCCATGTTCTCTGTATATCTAGCTATTGCATATCTAGATATCTGTATATCTGGATATTGTCACTGTATTTAAGTTAGTTCACAGTTCTTAGTGGAGCATGAATTTGATTGTTAGTGCCATTCCAAATCCCTTTCCTGATTCCCTCCCCCTGCTGCCTACATCCTCCCCTGATTTACAGGTTCCTGACTGCTTTTCTGATGTCTTTTTATGGTTTTCAATCAATTTAATGAAATAAATTTATCTGACAAAAATTTTGAAAATCAACCTTGCCTGACCTTCCCTTGCCTTGTTCTTCTGCATTGGCAACATGGTCATTCTCTGAGTGCTTTTTTTTTTTCTTTCACATATTTGCCGTGAGCTCTGATCAGGGCAAGCTCTGACTGCCCTCGCCTTCCTGACTGCTGACTCACAGGTTTACTCCATCCGTGGAGTGTAGAACTCTCTGGATTTAAGTGGCCCCCTGCCTTACTGGTACTTCTGGTTTCAGTATGTTTTTGGTCCTCCCACCACCAGACACCCCTAATCCCTTCCACATTTTTTTTTCAGAGATCCTTGTCCTGATACACTGATTTATTGTGCAGTCCTGGGTAATTTATTTAACCTTTCTGTTTCTTAGTTTTCCTGGTTTACAAAGATGAGCCTTGATAAGCCCCAAACTGCCTTCACACGCCTTGTGAGGATCAAGTAAGATAAAGTTTGTGAAAACACTTTGTTGAGTGCAAAATGCCAAACTAATGTAAGATACTATTTTTATTGCAACACTGTTTTCATTGAAACATCATTCCTAGATATCATTGTCTTTATACAGAGCTATATGGTTTTAAAAATATTGATTTCTAGTTGGATTGACTAGGATATATGTAAGAAGGAAAATAATGGTAGCTATTGTTATTGATCATATACCATTTGCTAAGTACCGTGCTGGGTGTTTTCGGTCTTATCTATTTTAATCTTTACATCTATTCTGCAAGGTGGGTTTTACAGAGACTCAGAGACATAAAGTATCTTATCCAAGAATACATAGTTTGTAAGTCACAGAACAAAGGAGTGTGTTCACTTCTGTTTTACTGCAGAGCTGTGATGTTCAACACATGCCTTCCTTGAGATGCTGATATATTCCAAATAGTTTTTGCATTTTTTTCTGGTAATATCCTGAATATGTTTCCACCCTATGTACTCCATGCTCATGACAATCATGGTGTATTGGGCAGCCTTCTAGGATGGCAACCAACAATCCCCACCTCCTGGTAATAAGATTCTGTAGTCTCCTCCCCTTGAGTGTGGGCTAGACTTAGTAACTTGCTTTTAATGAATAGAATTCAACAAAGGTGATGGGATATCACTTCTGAAATTAGTTTACAAGAGACTGTGACTTCTGTCTTGCTGGCATTCTCTTGCTCTCTCTTGCTTCCTCAGTTTAAGGAAACTAACTGCAGTATTCTGAATTACCCTATGGAAAAGCTCATATGGCAGAGAACTGGTGGCAGCCTCTGACAACAGCTGCCAAGGACCTGAATCCTGCCAGCAACTGGTGAAAGATCTTGGAATCAGATCGTATCCCAGCTGAATCTTGAGATGACTGTAGATACAGCTGACACCTCGATTTTATCCTGTAAGAGACCATGAGCTAGATAGAGGACCCAGCTAAGCCATGCCTGGATTCCTGAACCACAAAACTGTGAGATAGTAAATGTCCTTTTATTCAGCTACTACATTTCAGGGTCATTTGATACACAGCAATAGATATCCAATACACATTGGTATGTACAAAGAAGCACTATTTATGAGACTCTGCTGTGCAAATTACTGATGAGTGAAGAAATTATCTCTGACATGTCCAATTTTCTCACCTAATAAACAATACCTAATAAAAGGTGAAATTGGTACTCACGTCACTCTGAGTCTATGACATTATTTACTGTGCCATGCTGCTGTGCAAGGGCCTTCAGCGGAGGATGAGGGTGGCAAGGTTGCTGTTTTTATGCTCAATGTACAAGTGAAAACAAGTATGAATGTTATATCTGAAGATAGATTGATAGCAAACTCTTTATAGGTTGTGTGTCTTAGGGAGCTTCTCAAATTATAACAGTTAAGTTAGCTGTTGCTCCACTTGGATATATAGGTACTATGATCAAAAACAGAGGTTATTATTGTTTTCTTTTCTGAAGAGAGCCAGATAGTACATTTTTTAGCCATTGTAAGCTACATATGACTTGTGTTGCTTATTCTTCTTTCTATTTTTAAAATAAGCCTTTAAAAATTTTAGAAGATTTCTTAGCTCAGAGGTCTTATAAAAACAGTCTAAAGGTCATATTTGGCACAGGCTGTAGTTTGCCACCCCTGACTAAAGTTAAGGTAACCCTCAAAGACCATGGATTAATTTAAACATAGTTCTTTATAGGATTCCAAGAGGGAATTAAGCCCCATTGTCTTAAGGCATCTATTGCATGTAATAAATCAACTTATCTCCTGTAGCTCTTGAATGGTATTCACTATATAAATACTTGAAAGGATTGAGTAAATAATCACTCAGAACATTTTTGTGCTTTGTTCAGATGACAAACTCTGGTTAGGAAAAGGTAGTGGCACACATACTCATATGATTATTTAGTCAACAATCATTAAATAAGCAGTAACTATATGCTAAGTGTTACATTATATACTGTGAAATTATCTCAAAAACATCACCATCACACAGAGTGAACTGTAAGAAATTATGAAAATAACTTAATTTCTGAAGTCATGCTCTAGCATAAACAATGTGATGATCCTAATAACTATTTCTCTTTCACTTATGTAATATCCTTGCTACAGGATAAGAGCATTTTTTTCCTCCACGAGGCTGTGATCTGTGCAGACCAGTTGATAGTTGTCTGAGAATAATAAGACCCGCAAGCAATATATGTCTTTAGTAGACCCACATTAGACCTAATCTTTACCCTGTCATGAACTACGTGACTTCCAGCAATTACTTAACCTCTCCAAGATACCATTTCACCATCAAATGGAGAAAGTAATAATACTTATTTCAGTGGATTGTTGTATGAATTTAAATGAGACAAAACATGTAAAGCACTTTGGCGTAATGCTTCACAAGTAGAAAAAGCTCTGCAGAAGTAAAGGCATACCTTGTTTTCTTGTGCTTTCCTTTCTTGGGCTTCACAGATACTGTGTTTTTTACAAATTTAAGATTTGTGGTAACTTGTCATTGTTCAAGTCTGTTGGTGCTATTTTTCCAACAGCACGTACTCACTGCATGTCTCTCTGTCACATATTGGTAACTATTGAAATATTTTAATAATATTGAAAATTTTGAAATTACATGAAATAATTTTGAATAAATTAACAATAATCTTCAAATAATAATTTTGATTAAATTATTATTTGAATAAAAATTATTTTATAATATGGTGATCTGTGATCAGTGATCTTTGATATTACTGTTGTAATAGTTCTGGGGCACCACGAACTGCCATAATTGATTAACATAATTGATCAATGTCGTGTGTGTTCTGACTGCTCCACTAAAGGGCCATTTTCCCATCTCTTTCCCTCTCCTCAGGCCTCCCTGAGACACAACAATATTGATACTGGCCTAGTAATAACCGTACAATGGCTTCAAAGTGTTTAAGGGAAAGGAAGAGTTGAACTTCTCTTACTTTAAATAAAAGCTAGAAATAATTAAGCTCAGCGAGGAAGGCATGTTGAAAGCTAAGACAGGTCAAAAGCTAGGCCCCTTGCACCAGCTAGTCAGGTTGTGAACATAAAGAAAAAGTTTTTGAAGGAAATTAAACATGTTACTCTAGTGAACACATGAATGCCAAGAAAGAAAAACACTCTTATTGCTGGTATGGAGAAAGTTTGAGTGCTCTGGATAGAAGATTGAACCAGCCACAGCATTCTGTTAAACCAAAGCTTAATCGAGATCAAGGCCCCAACTCTTCAGTTCTGTGAAGGCTGAGAGAGATGAGGAAGCTGCAGAAGAAAAGTTTGAAGCTAACAGAGGTTGGCTCGTGAGGTCTAAGAAAAGAAACCATCTTTATAACATAAAAGGGTAGAGAGGAAGCCAAAAGTGCTGACACAGAAACTATAGCAAGTTATTCAGAAGATCTAGCTAAGATAATTTATGAACGTGGCTACACTAAACAACAGATTTTCAAAGAAGATGAAACAACCCTCTATTGGAAGATGCCGTCTAGGACTCTTATAGGCAGAGAAAATAAGTCAATGCCTGGTTTCAAATCTCCACAGAACAGGCTGACTCTCTTGTTAGGGGCTAATGCAACTTGGTGACTTTAAGTTAATGCCAATGCCCATTTGCCATTCCAAAAAACTGAGGGCCCTTAATAATTATGCTAAATCTATTCTGCCTGTGCTTTATAAGTGGAACAACAAAGCCTAGATGAAGGAAGTCTGTTTACAGCATAGTTTACTGAATATCTTCATCTCACTGTTGAGACACATTGCTCAGAAAAAAAGATTCCTTTCAAAACATTACTGCTCATTGACCATGCGCTTGGTCACCTAAGACCTCTGATGGAGATGTATAAGGAAATGAATGTTATTTTCATGCCTGCTAACACAGCATCCTTTCTGCAGCCCATGGGTCAAGTAGTAATTTTGACTTTCAAGTCTTTTTGTTTAAGAAAGGCATTTCATAAGACTATAGCTGCCATAGATAGTGATTTTGCAATGGATCTGGGCAAATTGAAAAGCTTTTGGAAAGGATTTTCCATTCTAGATGTCAGTAAGACCATTCGTAATATATGGGAGGAGGTCAAAATATCAACACTAACAGGAGTTTGGAAGAAGTTGATTTCAACCTCCATGGATGCTTTTGAGGGTTCAAGACTTCAGTGTAGGAAGGAACTGTAGACGTGGTGGAAATAGCAAGAGAACTGATATTATAAGTGCAGCTTGAAGATTGGACTGAATTCCTTCAATCTCATGTTAAAACTTGAATGGATAAGGAGTTGCTTCTTATGGCTGAGCAAAGAAAGTGGTTTCTTGAGATAGAATCTACTCTTGGTGAAGATGTTGTGAACACTGTTGAAATAACAACAATGAATTTAGGATATTACATAAACTTAGTTGATAAAGCAGTGACAGGGTTTAAGAGGATTGACTCCAATTTTGAAAGAAGTTCTCCTGTGGGTAAAATGTTATCAAACAGCATCAAACACTACAGAGAAATCTTTTGTGAAAGGGAAATTCAATCAATGTGACAAACTTCATTGTTGTCTTATTTTTAAAAAGTGCTGTAGCCACCCCAACTTTTAGCAACCACCACCCTGATCAGCAGTGGTCATCGAGGCATGACCCTCCACCAGCAAAAGATTAGGACTCATTCAAAGCTCAGATGATCATTAGAATTTTTTAGCAATAAAGTATTCTAAAATTAACATATGTACATTTGTAGACATAATGCTATTGCACACTTAATAGATTGCAGTATAGTATAAACATGACTTTTAAATGCATTGGGAAACCAAAAAAAAAATAGTATGGCTCCTTTTATTGTGATGTCTACTGTATTGCAGTGGGCTAGAACTGAACTCACAATAACTTCAAGTTATGCCTTGTAACTATTATTATTTTCAGGCTCACTTCCATAATGTCAGGGGAATCAGACACATGCTCTTATTTTTTCTAAAGTCAGATCCAATACTATAGACAATAATTCTGTATGAGATGTATTAATAGAAAGGAAAAATCTATAATTTTCTCCAATTGCATTGGTCTTCTCAGAGAACTGGGCACAGCTGTAGGAGGTTAAAAAATACCTAACAGACAATCTCACATCTTGAAAATATTTTGTTTTAGAAGGATAGTTTGATTTTTTTCCTCAATGTAATAAACTGGCTGCAAAGAATGGGGAAGGAAGGTGGCGGAGGCATCACATTTCTGATTTTATTTTTTTGTTTGTTTATTTTTAGAGCTTCTCTCTTCCAGAAAAAAGTGTTTGCTTTTTTGGATTCTGAAGTAAGAATAACAGAACGAAGCCTGCCAGACTCTGAACGCTTCATACTCAAACAGCCCTCTGAAATAGGAAAGCTTTTATCCTTCACAGTTTTATAAATATGAAACTTGATGCACAGATTGCCTATGTAACTTACCCAAGGTCATCTGGCCTGTGTTATCAGTAGCCCAACTATGAATCCAGGTAGGGTTACTTCAGAGCCCAGCTCTTAATTTCAATACTCTAGCACTGTTATATAATAGAAAGATTTTCTGAGTTACAGATGCAATTTTAAATGTTCTTATAGTCACACTTCAAAAAGGAAAAAAGAAACAGGTGCAATTAATTTTAATAATATATTTTATAGAACCATGTCTAAAATATGACCATTTCAATATGTAATCAATATAAACATTTCAAAGAGATATTTTGTATTTTTTCATACTTAATTTTTAAATCCAACGTGTACTAAATGTTTCTGCAGATCTCAATTTGACTTGCCGCATTTAAATGCTTCATAGCCACACAGGACTGGTGGCTGCCCCACAGAAAGGACAGCTTCACCACCTGTGCAGCTAGTCACTTGACATTCTATTTATATCTTCTATGTTTACATAATCTTTATTCTTTTTGTTTTGATGTCTTCAAGAATGTGGAGACCAGATCACTAAAACTGAAAGTAACTTTGGGGGCCGGGGGAAAGGAAGAAAACCCACAGCAATATTGTTATTGTCTAGGGGTTTCTAATAATGCCTGCGGAAACTGATGTTCTTAAGTGCCTTTTCTCAGATTTCTGAAATCTTTTGAGTTCCACTGCATGCCCATTTAAGAACATGAGGTTCATTTACCATATTTCCCCCTTGCCAAGCAGAAATCTAAAAATAAACTCTTAGTTCTTAGGTTTGACCTAACTCTTTATATAAATATCCGTTTGCAGTTGTTATTTTAGAAAAAAAAAAAAATTCAATCCCTTAAGTCTTTTGGTTGTAAAAACTTTAGGAAACTGATTTCTCTCCTGAACACTTCCTTCCTCTAAACCACATAGAGTTTGGGATGTGGGGGAAGGAAGCAACAGTCACATTTTATTTTGCTTTTTGTTTTTCCCACAAGAGAACAAAAGAGACAACCCTGACTCCACAAAATTTTTCTGCCATTTCCCTCTTCACCACCAAATTTTACATGACGATTAGTGTGTGAAAAATTGGTCCCTTGATATAAAGTTGAACTCTAAACTTCGTAGAGCTTTGGTCTAAAAAAGAATATCTTATCATCAAGTTTGGAAGTGCCCTGTGGAAAACGGCCATGTCACATTTTCCCCTATCTGTATCTCTGCCAGAGATTCCCCGACACTGGCTGCACAGCAGATAGCAATAGAGAGTGCTTGTTGAAGTACATTTATTTTAATTAATTGAGGAAAATTCAAAACAAATATTGGATTCACTATTTTAAAAGAAAAGTGGTTTGTTATTTCCAAGTATATTGATGGAAACAGGAGAAGTATTTGGATGAGAAAGGGGTGATTTGTGAGGAAGAAATGACCTAAAGGTGCGTTGGAAATTACTGGAACTTACAAGGCTCATCAGCTTCTAGGGGGTTCCTCCTTGAACATATCTTTAAATGAAATTTTAATATAAACAAAACGTAAAAATTAAAAATAAAACAAAATATTTTAAAATACTTGTACAATTTTGATCAAGAGAGATGTTAGGTAGCTAGGAAACTTAGCAAGAAAACATGGTTATATTTAACTGGATTAGAATGTAGGAATATATATATGTGTACATATATACGTATATCGTCATGCATTACTTAACAATGGGGATAAATTTTGAGAAATACATCATCAGGTGATTCCACTGCTGTGCGAACATCATAGAGTGCTTACACAAACTTAGATGGTATAGCCTACTACATGCCTATATGCATAGCCTATTGCTCCTAGGGTATAAATCTTTACAGCTTGTGTCTTTACTGAATACTGTATGCAGTTGTAACACAGTGGTAAGTTTTTTATATATAAACATATCTGAATATAGAAAAGGTAGTGCAAAAATACAGTATTATAATCTTATAGGACCAAGAATCTTATGGGACCACCATCGTATAAGAGGCCCATCATTAACTGAAATGTCATTAGGCAGTGCATGACTGTGTGTGTGTGTGTATTTGTGTGTGTTTAAAGACATACCTTATACCTTATACAAAACAATGGATTGGGAAAAATATATGCAATCAGAATGCCTTCAGAAGACATATAAGTGATATCCTTAATATACAAATGACTACTAAAAGAAGTTATGAATAAAAAAAAGAAAATGGGCCACAAACATTTTATTTTTCACTAGTGAATCAAGGAAATGCAAAATATAAAAAAATTAGATGGACTATTTCACACATCAGACAAGCAAAAATTTAAAGAAGAAAAGGTAACACTGTCCAACATTAGTGAAGTAGGCCCTCTACCTAGCTGCTAGGAGTGTGAATTGCTCAAACACTTTTAGAAATTAAACTGGCAATGGCTATTACAATTTAAAACATCATACACTTTTACTTAGCAATCCCAATTTAGGAATTACCAGTACATAAACACATGTCTATTAAAGGGCTTATTACTTGTAAAGTAAAAGCTCTGTAATAAACAGGTGATTTTTCAGGTGACGAAAACCTGAAAACAAGTTGAATGTTCATTACAAGTTGAATAAATTATGGTATGGTCACAATATGGGACATTATGGATCTATTAAAAATAATGATGGCCGGGCACGCTGGCTCATGCCTGTAATCCCAGCACTTTGGGAAACCAAGGCGGGTGGATCACAAGGTCAGGAGTTCGAGATCAGCCTGGCCAACATGGTGAAATCCTGTCTCTACTAAAAATACAAAAATTAGCCGTGAGTGGTGGCGCCTGCCTGTAATCCCAGTTATTCAGGAGGTTGAGGCAGGAGAATCGCTTGAACCCGGGAGTGGTCAAGATCTCACCACTGCTCTCCAGCCTGGGCAACAGAGCAAGACTCTGTCTCAAAAAAAATAAGTAAATAGATAAAAAATAAATAAATAAAAATAAAAATAATGAGATTTTTATGCATTATATAGGATGGTTAGTTTTGAGTGGCAGAACTCTGAGATTCTCCTGGCTTTCCCCAAATCTTTTTCTTCTTTCTGGAGAAGAAAAGAGTGGGGCTTCCTCTTCCTGTCTCAAAGGCTATGCCTACCAAGCCTCACCCTTCCCACCTATACACAGAAATTTTTCTGTCAGTATCCAGTGGCCATGATTGGGACATTAAGTCTCTGTTTCAGGCCCGGTCTGGTGACTCACACTTGTAATCCCAGCAGGTGGAATGTGGAAAGCTGAAGCAGGAGGATCACTTGAGCCCAGGAGTTGGAGGCTGCAGTCAGCTATGATCACACCACTGTACTCCAGCCTGGGCAACAGAGCCAGACCCTGTCTCTAAAACCAAACAATCAACAAGCCTGAGCTTTAGCAGCATCAGTGGTGGGAAATCAGGTCTTCCTAAGGCATCTTCCCAGTGGGAGGTAACTTTTGCTGTGTGGTTTGAGGGACAAATCAACAGGGCACCCAGGAAGGTCTGTCCCATCCTGGTTCGAAAGGGCCCACTGTGCCCTCATCCAAAAGGAAGATCTAAGTACACACTTGGCTTGGGTTCTCCCCACGCCAATTATCTTCTGGGTTCAGTCAGGCTGAGTGCCTGGCATTGATTAGGTACTCCAAATCTATTGCTTTTTCCTTTTAACTCATGCTTTTTAAAACTATTACAAAACTATCTTTTAAAAAAATAACTGTTAATGTTAATTGAATATAAAATCCTAATGAGTTTAATTTGGTTATATAGTTATTTTAAGGTAGTGGAAATACAAAATGACACCATAATTTAAAAAACTGATGGGAGGGTCAATAAGTCATCTGGCCTTATTTGGTTAGAATGCTCAAACAGAGAATTTGTACCTGAAAACACAAAGTGTAGTTTTAAAAAAGTCAAAAAAGGATTTTAAGTAAATATAGGTGACTTCGTAGAGATTTCCATGGAATGATAGCTACCAATAACATTAACATTAGTTATTTTTGCTCAACAAAAATACATTTTGTCAAAGTATCTTTCATAACTGTGTGTAGGTTGCATAAAATCATTACTATTAAGGTCATATCTTCTTATATATATCTTAGAATTTAAAAGTGATATTAATAAGCTGGATAATTTCCTTTAGGTAATAAACTTAACTTCAAAGAACATTTGGTGGCTTCAAATAAGAGTCTGCCTTTTAGGACATTGATTTGTCACTGTTCCAAAGTATGTGATGTTGACTCTGAAGGCAATTCCAAAAGAGGAGTTTCCAAAAATATCTGGACAATGATAAACATCAATCAAATTAACCCACAGTCTCTCAAGAGGACTACTCAAACTGAAACAACATTCATTTAAATGCAAAACTCTGGAATGGTTGTTAAAAATTAGTAGCAATATATAATCAGACTCGAGAGAGAGCGATAGAAAATAATTGAAAGTGGCTGGGCATTGTGGCTCACACCTGTAATTCCAGCATTTTGGGAGGCTGAGGTGGCAGGACCACTCGAGTCTAGGAGTTCAGGGTTGCAGGGAGCTATGATGGCACCCTGCACTCCTGCCAGGGTGAGAGAATGACGCCCTGTCTCTAAAACAAACAAACAACAAATGAAAGAAAGAAAGAAGGCAGTTGAAACAATTCAGGAGTGGGGAAGTTTCCACTTTCTTGTGGTGCGGTATCAAAAATTTTAATGTTTTCTGCTGTTAAAATCTCCATTTTCCTGACGTTGCTCTAAAATACTAGGGATTACGTTCCTATTTTCACTCATTTCTTGCTTACATTTTCAGGCCAGCATCTAAATTCCTTTATTCATTCATTTTTACGTCATTTCAAATAGAGTGTTTTAGGCAAAAATCCTCTCTAATTTTATTCCATAAGTTGCTCTTTCCTTGAGAGTCCATAATTATAGTTTCAAGGCAGATAATGTTTTTCAATAAAGATTAAAATGAGTATTTTTTTTCAGGTTTCCACGCTGGGCTGCTGTGTCCTACAACTCCAAGGGTAGGCTTGCCTTGCTCCTTTCAGATGACCTTCACACACCGCTCACTCCCAGAACACACAAATGGTACTTCCTGGGCCTGGGGATGCAGTGGCTTGTTTGGACGAATGGGGGCAGGATGGCGCACTTCCGGGTTCTTCATCACCAACTTTTCCCGCGTGCGTGAAAATGCAGCCGGCGCCCGGGAAGGTGCAGACCAACTGGGCATGCGCCAGGTGACGTCAATCTGAAGAGACCAAGATTTACCTGGTCGCACCTGTGGAACACCCCCTGACACACCCGTGCCCCGCCTATTGCCCTCCCACTCCTAGAAAAGCCGCTCCTGGCCAGTGGGCCGGGTGGACTTCCCAGCCCCCACTCCTGTCGGGATGTCGGGACTGTATCAGGAACCCTGCCCGAGAGCCCCACCGGGTGACTCTGTTGGCCTCCTTTGCTGGAGGCCACCTTCCCTACCCACCTTCTTCCCCTGAAGCTAGGTGACCAAAAATAAATTTGCAGTTTTGCTCCTACCCTTGCCTACCCACCTTCTTCCCCTGAAGCTAGGTGACCAAAAATAAATTTGCAGTTTTGCTCCTACCCTTGCCTACCCACTGGTTCTTTTGTGCCCACTCTGGTGGTCTTAGAAAAACAAATCGTACCTAATGTTATTTGTTGTGCTGTACGTTTAAATCTTTAAAGTCTGAGATCCAAAGGGAGCTTACATAGCTATAGTTATAGTTTTTATATGGTTCTAAATACTTTGTCTATGATACTTCAAAAGTGATGTTTGTGCCTAATGAGATTATTTTAAATAAATTATATTTTATTTTTACAAAAGAGTATGTTATTTATAAACTGTTAAGCTAGAAGAAGATGCCACTTATTTTCAGAAAGATATATCGAGGAGGGCATACGTGGAGCACAGATGTCAATCATGGAGTCAGGCAACTTCCTTGTTGAATTCTTCATGAAAACACATGATGTTTAGAGGATTTCTGTCCAAGTAAAGTCATTTGATTAACTACTCCTATCCCAGAAACAGTGTTCAGAAATCTCCATTCTGATTTTCAGTAGTCCCCAGCTTCTCTTGCAGTTCAATTGGCCTAGATGAATGCTCCACCAATGACCACGAGCAAAGGAACAAAGTGAGCTTCAGGCCAAGGCTGCTAATGGTCTCAGTAGGTTCCCTCCATGTCTCTTGCCTGCTGTAGTAGCCCAGGAGACTCTATGTTCCAGACTGTGTCACTCCAAAGGCTTCCTGAGAGCATCAGACTGTGATGTGAGCTGATCTAGAATAAAACCTTTGTTGGGTTACTCTACTGAGATTTGAGGGTCAATTTGAAACCATTAAGGCCCAGCCCATCCTAAGATAACAAAACGTATGGTATTTGTAGATAGGGTATTTGATCAAACTATTACAAAACAATTTGATCTGGGAAAACATGATCCATGTCACCCTTTAATTCTCTGCCTTTAGAGATTGTTGTGTGGTGTATTTCACTTCAGGGATTTATTAAATAATCTGTGGAATGAGTACATAACTACAAAATATACTATACATTCTGCCACTTTCAAAGAATCATGGTATAATAAAATATCCGGCTGCATCCATGTCCCTACAAAGGACGCAAACTCATCCTTTTTTATGGCTGCATAGTATTCCATGGTGTATATGTGCCACATTTTCTTAATCCAGTCTGTCACAGCTGGAAACCATCATTCTTAGCAAACTATCACAAGAAGAGAAAACCAAACACCGCATGTTCTCACTCATAGGTGGGAACTGAACAATGAGATCACTTGGACTCGGGAAGGGGAACATCACACACTGGGGCTTATCATGGGGAGGAGGGGAGGGGGGAGGGATTGCATTGGGGAGTTATACCTGATATAAATGATGAATTGATGGGTGCTGACGAGTTGATGGGTGCAGCACACCAACATGGCACAAGTATACACATGTAACAAACCTGCACGTTATGCACATGTACCCTAGAACTTAAAGTATAATAAAAAAAAATAAAAAAAAAAATATCCGGAATTTTAAATTATATGGAAGATAATTCACTTTACCATATATCTGAGATTCTAAGTCACACCTGATTCCACATCTTAACCATCTAACATTTAGATACATCTTACACACAATAGCATGTTAGATTTGATGAAATATTATATTTTTTAGCACTTAGACACATATTTAGATCCTCTATAATCTTCAGTTTATTATTATGTAACTAGATTATCATTAACTTGTAATAATACTTATTAATAGAGTGTCAGGCCATGGTCTTTTTAAGTTGCAACAGCCACTGTAAAGCTGTTTCTTATACCTAGTCTGAATGTTCCATCTTGACTAACTCTCCATTTTTTGCAGTTCCTATCCTATCACGTGTTTCTTCCATTTTCACCCTTGCTTTTCACATGAGACTTTGCCCTCTGCATTGCTTTTCCAGCTACAACTTTTGTATCTTAACCACATTCTTCTTAAAATATGGTCCCGTAGAAGATTCAGTTTCCTCTTCTTCTTGCTCAGCTTGGGCCTTGGACCCAGGGGCCATGCTCCTTTGCGCTCGGTGAGGCCTCTTATTGCTGAGTCTTTTGCTGAGTTTATTCAAGCCCCATGGTTCTTCAACATAAAAACCTCACTGCGTTGGGGAGAAGGTAGTAACAGCAAGATTGCAAAAAACATCATTGCCTTCTTTGCCAAAGTTAGGTTTAATAATCAAACTTCATAACACGCTGGAAATTCCAGGAGTACTTGAATTATCAAGCAATTCTCACAATTATTGGCCCTTCAGAGGACCCAGAATCCCCAGGTAAATACAGTCTGAAAAATCTTGTTCATAAGTTTATAATTTAACAAATAGGCACCTTTAAACTTACCACACATAGTTTTGTTTTGTTTGTTTTTTGTTTGTTTGTTTGTTTTGAGACAGAGTCTCGCTCTGTCACCCAGACTGGAGTGCAGTGGCACAATCTCGGCTCACTGCAAGCTCTGCCTCCCAGGTTCATGCCATTCTCCTGCCTCAGCCTCCCCAGTAGCTGGTACTACAGGCTCCCGCCACCACGCCCAGCTAATTTTTTGTATTTTTAAGTAGAGACGGGGTT
>NW_012117722.1:997569-1048184 GCF_000951035.1 Colobus angolensis palliatus | reverse complement strand
ACTACAGGCTCCCGCCACCACGCCCAGCTAATTTTTTGTATTTTTAGTAGAGATGGGGTTTCACGGTGTTAGCCAGGAGGGTCTCGATCTCCTGACCTCGTGATACGTCAACCTCGGCCTCCCAAAGTGCTGGGATTACAGGCGTGAGCCACCGCGCCCAGTCCACCACACATAGTTTTATAGACTCAGCCTTGAAGCCACTAGCTGATACTCTGAGATCTTGTAGGAAATTATTACTTCATAAAGGTATTTTTCCCTAGAGAACCAGGATTAATATTTCAATAATTTTTTTGAAAATACGGTAGTAGTAATTTTTTTCCTTAGCGAAAATAAACTGAAATGGGACCCCAAAAATCCTAAATGTTTATTAACAAAAGAATAATTACATATGTTATTTTCAAACTTTGTGATGGAATGAAACTATTAAAATAAAAACTAGAAAGCCAATGTTGATACATGAAAGATTACCATGAAATAATGTAAAAGAAAGCAGAGTAGAGAGTTTTCTCTACTTTAAGGTTAAAATTACAGCCATAGTTCCAGAGTAAGGACTTTAGCTGTGGGGGTTGCTTTGAATTCAGCTTAATCAAAATATTCTCTATTTTTTAAAATGGACTAACTGGGGAATGAGTGCTGTTGGGGATTCTATTTCTGTGACAACTTAAATAGCTCTTCCAGAGAGGCAATAGTTGAATATATTGGAGTTTGTGACTGGTCCCGTGACTGAGACTCAAAAGAAATATGGGCTCGAGAGGATGGAGAGGGCACAAGGGCTGCACATGTTGCTATTGGGAAGTTCACCAAATATGCCAGAGAGAGCACCATGATTCATTAGCTTGGTGCAGAGACACTGATAGAGGTTTGGGTGAGGGGTGAAGACAGGAGGCAAGGGTAGAAGCCATTTTGATTGCAATATTTAGCCAATACCACTTGGATTTTCTTCAAACTCAACCTCTTTCCATAGCTTTTTTCCCCATTCCCAAGCACTTGTGCCAAGTTTAAAGTGAAGCTGAAAATGGACAAGAAGTCACATAAATGAGATGAACAATGTGTGTGTGTGTGTGGGGGGGTGTGAGATACAAAGAAGGGAAGAACTTTCTTTCTTGAATTCTAAAAGGAAGTTTTGTTAATGTTAAGAGCAGAACCATTTTTCTATTCAGAGCAGTAAAGGCTGGCATAGAAGTGAGACCAGACTCATTTCTGTTACAGAGACTCAAACTGTGGTCAGAACAGATGCAATTGGACAGAAGAGAGGAATTGCATGGCCACTTGGAAACATGGTTCCTGAATTAAATGGGAGAATACCTATTTGGCCACTGCATTTTTAATATGTATATTTACTACATGTGGTGTAGGGAAACCACGAGTTATATAACTACTATATAACTACGTAAAGATACACATAGCAGAAGATGCTGACTAGGACTGTTTTCAAAGTCCTGGAACCTGTGAGAGTACTTTGAAGTTGTAGACTGTTTACATTAGTTGTTAAAAACTTGGGCTTTAGAACAAGACTACCTGGGTTTGAGTCCTGGTTGTACCACTTCCTGATGTAACCTTCAGCAGATTCCATAAACTTCTTTGTGCTTCAGTTTCTTCATCTTCAAAATGTGGTTGTGGGAGAATTAAATAAGCTAATACATATAACATGATAAGAATGGTTTCTTGCATGCAAAGTTTAGCTGTGAGGTGGTAACAATGATTGTGATGATGACAATGAGTAGGGCTCAAAGCTGATGAAATAAAGGCCAATTCATGACCTGTATTTCAAAGAAAATATCTAACAATTGGCTCTAGGCATCTCTATAACCCATTTAGAAGTCTGGCCTTGTAAGCTCCAGTGACTACCTCAAAACTCTTTGCCTTCTCTCACACACGTATTATACACACACACACACACACGCATATATGTATTTCTTTTTTCTTTTTTTGAGACCGAGTCTTGCTCTGTTGCCCAGGCTGAAGTGCAGTGGCATGATCTTGGCTCACTGCAACCTCTGCCTCACAGATTCAAGCAATTCTTCTGCCTCAGCCTCCCAAGCAGTTGTGGTTATTACAGGTGCCCGCCACCATGCCTGGCTAGTTTTTGTATTTCTAGTAGAGACAGGGTTTCATCATGTTGGCCAGGCTGGTCTTGAACTCCTGACCTTGTGATCTGCCTGCCTTAGCCTCCCAAATGCTGGGATTACAGACGAGAGCCACCGTGCCTGGCCTACGTATATTATTTGGGGTACTTCTGGGTACTGTTAACACAATGTAGAATAGGCTTAACACAATAGTGGTTTATTGTTTGCTCACATAAAATCCATGTGTGTGTTATTGGTCAGCAATGACTTTTCTCTATGGACTCAATTAGGAATCAAAGCTTCTTGCATTCTGTACCTTGACCATCCCCCAGGGCATTAAAGTCCTCTTCATCCAACTGCGGAAGAGATCAGAGAGAAGTTACTAGCTTCTTAAAGGTTTGGGCCTGGGGCAGATACATCACCTTCATTTGTATTTCGTTGGTAAAACCAAGTCGCATGGTCCTACCTACATGCCAGTGGGGCTGGGAAACACAGTCTCTGAATGGATCATGGTCTCTTAGAGACATGTGTACAACATGAAAGGAGAGCATGCATTTTCATAGGCAGCTGGCTCTCCCTTCAACAAAAGCAAAGAGGGAGAGAGATTTGAAGAGAAATTGTGAATTGCGAGAAGGGGACAACAGGCATCTCATTCTTGACTAAGTATTTATTGAGCTGCAGAACTGGAAGAGCCACCCGACACATCCCCCAAGGCAGAAAGTGAGGGAGATCTCAGGAGATCTTGGTGTATCCTGTCCATTTCCCCCTTGAAACAAATCACCTTAAATATTTCTTCTTGGCCTATTCTGTAATTTCAAAATCCTAAGTAGTTTCAGAGGAAGAATATTAAACAAAGTTGTGGATCTGTCACCTTTTCTTGTTATATCCTGAAAAATTAAGAAAAAGATGGCCGCTGTGGCTTTTAAGGAATAAATCAAGTTAGCTGAGGAACTCAATAGGCAAGAGTGCTTTGAAAGCAAATGATGAGTCTGTCATGATTCTCAAGTAAAGCCTGAGAAAGTAGATTTAAATGCCCAGGTGTACCATAGAAGAAGCTGAAAAAAACACTGACACAGGCATTCAAATGGAATTAGAGCATCCTCGATTCACACCTATTTTTTAAACACATGTGCACACACACACAAAAACACACACACACACGTTACATGGAACATTTCCTACTAGCCTGTAGACTGAATATAGGCTAAAAAGGTAAAACTATGAATAAATTTAGACCTTAATGTTAACTGAAACATTAGGTGGTGAATGATGTAAAATTTTCCTCCTGAAAACTAGAGTTTTCTGTTCATTTCAATATAATAGCAATGAGCAGCCCACCTCAATGCTATATATGTGACTCTCCTAGCTTCATTATATAGATATCAATCTAATTGCAGGAATATTAAAAATATTAAAGACAAATAATAATATTCTCATGGACTCACTTAGGTGTTTGAATTGAGGCAGCCCTCAAAATTTTTCATAATCCCATCTAACTTCTGTCTGACTCAGGTCAGAGTTCCTGACAGTAGCTGTCATGGTGGCTCACGCCTGTAATTCCAGCACTTTGGGAGGCTGAGGTGGGTGGATCACTTGAGGCCTAGAGTTTGAGACCAGCCTGGGCAGCATGGATAAACTCTGTCTACTAAAAATACAAAAATTAGACAAGTGTGGTTGTGGATGACTGTAATCCCAGCTACTCGGGAGACTGAGGCATGAGAATTGCTTAAACCCGGGACGTGAAGGTTGCAGTGATCTGGCATCATGCCACTGCACTCCAGTCTAGGCAACAGAATGAGACTGTCTCAAAAATAACAATAAAAATAAAGAAATGGAACTTTTGAATACAATTTCAAAGCATAGCAAAAAGTATGGAGTAAAGAAGAAAAAAACACAGATAAGGAAGAAACACTAGGGAGTTCATCTCCTCCATATTGACTGGATAAAATAAATAACAATAATTGTAGATACTGCATTTGCTGATTATAAAACAACTATTTTGCTTTCTACCCAAAATAGCTTTTTCTTCTGAGTTGTATGTTAAGCATCAGGTCTCTGCTTAGGAAACCTACTTGAAAATAATGATAAGATGTATTTGAGTAGGGAGAGAACCAACCAAAACATGAAAAGTCTTTTATAAAAGTCAATAAAATACTTGTGAATTTGCAAAAAAAAATGGACTTTCATGAGTGCTTAATGCAGTGTTCAAAATATAGAAAAAAAAATTTACCTCTCTTTTCACTTAATATGGTATCAAGAGCATTTTCTTAAGTCTCAACCTTAACTATATACCTTCTTAACATGTGTATTTCTTCAAACCCAGTATATAGCTGCAAGTGTGGGCTAGGTTTGGAGGATATAAAAATGTGGAGAAACGTTTCTGTTAATTGGTTTGTTGGACACTGTTGGATACTGTAAGATACTGTTACACAGTATAAGATAAATGTTGACAGATGGAAACCCAAAATATTGGGAAAGTCGAACTTTGTTCTTTGTGAGACAGAAGTATTCCGCTAACTGACCCTCAGAGACTTATCCACTCTATTTATAATGTTGGAGCCTAGTGAGCCTCCCCAGCTTGTGGGGTGGGGGGCATTGGCTTGCCAGATAGGATTTAAGAATAAAAGAGCAGAGGGTCTCTTTCTTCCAAAAATGATGGTGGGTGAAACTGAGCTCAGCATGCTAAATTTGTCCTTAAATTCCCAGTACGATAGATTACTCTGCTCCCCAGGAGAAAAGGAGTAAAGGAACAGAAAGAGGGCAGAAGTGTTTAGGGAAAATCCCTCCTCATAGAAACCAGAACAGCTGAGAAAACGTGTTTCTCTCTAGCGGAAATGACTCCTTAATCCCTTTGGATTTTTTCATTCAACACTCTTGGTGGTTTCAGTACATGGTTCAAGGTGGCTTTGAGGGATTAAGCATCAAAAATTTAAGAAGTGTAATGCAGTGTAATTGGTAGCACTGCTTTGTATTGCTTTGAATCCTAATGTTTTCTTTTGGGTCCTACGCCCAGAGCTGTGTTAATATGCTTGAATGTTTTAAGCTTATTATAACTAGCCACCACTGGTAAGAATGCTGACAAATAAGCCACTAAAATCCACATACTTGACTTCAAATGGTCTAGTTCCACAAACAAATCAATGACACTTTGTCTTGCTTTACAGATGTTTGTTCAAATATATCAGTTACATCATTGTTCAGAATTTTACACCCCAGAGTTTATTCTAAACACAGATGAAAGATATGTTTCTGAGTTCTTAGAAGTATGGGAAATGTGTTATTCATATAAGATACAAACAATAACATTTCTGTAGACATTTACTTTTCTGGTACTATATATAATGTATACCATATATATATAAAATACAAGCTGCTAAGTGCATTGTCCACTATGAGGACCAAGTGGGTTCTGATTGCCAAAGTTGAAGCTGTTTCAGTAAGAAAAACAATTAGTGAGAGATCTCAAAGTTAAACTGTCTCTATGCCAAATAAAAATTGTTTTTTGCAAAACCTACAAATCTTAGTTTTCAAATGATATTGAAAAAACAAACATGCCTCAAGTGCAAATGTGATAGGTGTTAATGCTTCAATTCTTACTGACTTCTGATAAACAAGTTTTAAAACAAAAGCAGAGAGAATTTTAAATGACATCTTATGATGAAGGAGTCTTACCAAGAGTCTTTTGCGTTTAGTGATTTGGTGGCCTTTGAAGATTTCTTACAATTTAGGGAGGGGAATTGTTCTTGGCTGAAGTCCATGAGTACATGCGAGGACTGAGAGAGGCTGACCAGAATTCTAAAATAAGTCTGTGTTTATAGTACTCACAAATCACAGCTGACTTGTGGTTGGAGCTGTTACCCTTCATTTCTAGAAAGGTGCAAGGGTGCCCTCTGGGGCCCTGGTGAAAAAGTTTTTCCTCACACTTTCTTGAATTATCTGGGCCATCAAATCAGAAACTTCAGAGGCCATTGGCAAGGTTTTAACCAGCTGAAGTGGAGCCTGTGAAGTGATAGCAACAGCATGATCAACTGAAGTCAGGATTGCCAGTAATTGCCAATTCCACCTCCAATTTTCCACTAGGCCCTTCTAACAATGTGTGGCATTGCCATGCTGCCCTGCCCATCCCTCAATCAGAATGCCAAACAGCTGCTTTAATGACAGGTTGACTTGTGTTGTGACTCTTTTGGCAATAATAATGTTCTTTGCAAAACCACACAATACTGTTTCTTAAAGTGCCTTCAACTTACATCATTTGTTGCATTAGTCATAGAGACTATAGAATCTGAATAACATTACAGATGATCTAATTTAACCTATTTGTTCTGTTAAAAAGCAAATGGAGGGTGATGACTAATGTGACGCAACTTTATTACCATGAGATTTGAATCCAGAATTTGTTATTCTGAATCCAAATTGAATGAAGTTTCCATTACACAATGTTCACAACAAATGTGGGAATGAGACAGGATAACTATTATTCCCATTTTATAGATGAAGCTATTGAAGATCATGAAGGTTAAGTGACTTATACATGGGCACATGACCAAATCAGGACAAAGCTAAGAAGGAACTCAGTTCCTTTGACTCCCAGTTAGTATTTTTTACAAACACACATATGTATGAACACACACTCAGAAACTGAGACACAAATCTTCCATTAACCAGCTAGTCAACTATTCATCATTTACTGAGCATCAGATACTTTCCTGGGGTATCTGGAAACAGGACATTTTTAAACAGGATATTTTTAAGCAGGACAGAGTCATGATTTCCAGGGTGTGTAAGCCAGCATCCAAAGTGCCCACCAAATGATGTTTGCCTCTCTCCCTCTCTCTTTCTCTCTCTCTCTCTATATATACACACACACAATATATATATATATATATACAGACACACACACTATATATATATATATTCATGCCCTAGTCTAGTCCTTTCTCACACTGAATAGGGATGACCTGTATAAACTATAGGACAGTGCTGGAACAACCATGTGTTACGTCCAAGTCTAGGTAATGAAGCACATTGTGGTTTCTGCCTTGCTTTCTCTGGGATCACTTGCTCTTGGGGAATCCAACTGCCATATAGTGAGGACACTCCAGCAGCCCTTGGAGAAATCCATGTGGCAAGGAATTGAGACCTCTGTCTGGTCAGCAGCATAAACCTGCCTACCACACACATGGTGGCTGACATACTCAGCCATCTTAAGATCAGATTTTTTTAGCCCCAGTCAAGTCTTCAGATGACTGCAGCCCTGGCTGACATCTAACTGCAACCTTATATGAGACTCTGAGGTAGAACAACCCAACTAAGCCACTCCCAAATTCTTAACTCACAAAAAAGTACGTGAGATAATAAATGATTGTTGTTGTTTCAAGCTGTGAAGTTTTACATAATCATGCAGTGATTGATAACTAATATTGAGGAGGTGATAAACACATAATAAATAAAACAATTTCAGATATCAATAAGTGTTATGAAGAAGATAAAGGAGAACAATATGATAGAGGAATGGGGGAAGAGCTGCTTTGCTAGGGGTGGGAACCTCTTTGAGGAAGTAACACTTGAGTTGACACAAGACTGAGCATAAAGAAGCAATCATGGCTGGGTGCGGTGGCTCATGCCTGTAATCCTAGCACTTTGGGAGACTGAGGCAGGAGAATTGCTTGAGGCCAGGAGTTCAAGAACAACTTGGCCAACATACCAAGACACTGTCTCTTAAAAAAAAATCAATCATGAAAAGAGCTGAAGGAAAAGAATCCCAGAAAGAAGCAGGGGTAGGGACAAAGACCCTGAGTCAGGAAGATTGGCATGTTTGAAGCACAGAAAGCCACCCAATTTGGCTGGTGGATGGTGAATTGGGGAGAAAGTTGAGCAAGGCAAAATCAGAGATATAGGCAGGGGCTAATCACAAAAAGCCCTGAAGGTAAAGGGAAGCCACTGGAGGATTTGTGGCTAGAGGAGGCACATGATCTGATTTCAACTTTGGAAAGATCTTTCTGGCTGTGTGTAGGCACTGGATAGTCAGAGGGTGGGAACGCATACAGAATGAGAAATTAGAGGTTGTTGCAGCTGTTCTGAAGAGCGATAGTTGCCAATTGAACTAGGGTGGCAGCAGTGAAGTGGTAAGAACTGGTTGGACTTGGGATATATTTTGAAGACAGGGCTGATAGGACTTGCTAATGGAATGGGTGTGGGGTATGTGGGAAAGGGAAATTAAGGACAACTCAGCTGTGAGCCATGTGGTTGAAACCACTGTTAACTTCAGGTTTTTCATGTGAAAAAGAAAAGGTAATAACTGGACCTATCTTTGTGATATGACATACTTTATGGGACATTTCTTTAAAAAGCATTCAGCATTCAGTAGCTTCAAGAGATTCTTAACTGCTCATGACCTCTCAAATTTATTAGAGTTGTTTTGCTTGGGAAAGGCAGCAAATATTGGCAGATACCTGGCTGTGTGAAATGAACTCTTTGTCTTAATTTAATTTAATGTAACTTAATTTAGGAGAGTTAAGTAATTAAACATGAGGCCAAAGTACATAAGAAAGCGGCAGCCCTTTATTGCAAATATGCATACACTCTCAGGCGAGGTTCTCTCGTCCTCAGGTATGGGGCCAGGGAAGCCGCGCCGGCACTCTCAAGTGAGGTTCCCCGGTCCACAAATGCGGCCTAAGACGTCAGGCGGGCTCCTGCCGGCCGCGGACTTTTATGCATTGGTACTGGAAAGGGGGAGGGCAGTGGGCGGGATAAGGGCGTGATAGGGACGTCTCCATAGGCGTGGCCAGGTAAGTTTCAGTTTCCTCAGAGTGAGGTCTCGCGGCGCATGCTCAGTTGATCTGCATTTTCCCCCGGCGCGGGCTGCGCGCCCGGGTAAGTTGGTGATGAAGAACCGGGAAACAACAGGTACTGCTCCATCTTGTTCACCTTCCTCCATTTTGTCCCTTCTCCCTCACCCAAACACTCTTCTCTCTTAAGTTTTTGTGTCTTATGGAGACTTTCATTTAAGATTTTCTGAGCCCGTTATAGTTACTTCTTCATGAAGATAACACTAAAAAGCAGCTTCTCAATTGCTACATTCTTTCTGCATAGAAAATATGGTCCTGATAAATACAAAAATCAAAAGGCAGTTTTAACTGTAATACAGTCAAGCCTTGTGAAGAATCTTAGGCATTCAATACCTATTTTTAATGCCAGCATGTATTGTTAACAATAACACCTCATGATTTGAAAATGATAAGGCACACAACTATGGGTACTGTTTATGTTTGGAAAACTAATAGCAAGTTCTTATACTTTATCCTACAAGGGAAAGACCAGCGTGGGTCACTGTGGCCGTATTATGTTACAGTCCCGTAAATCAGCTGTTCTCTCACTCATTCACACACACAGATCCTAGCTATTTAATATACAGTTAAGTACATTCTCTAAAACAAAATTAAAATGCATTCAAATGCTGAACAGATGTGAATAAAAAGAAGAGGGTAGTTTAGAAATATTTCTGTTGCTATCAGCAATTATTTTGTTCCATGAATGGCACTGGCTATTGGTGTGGAATGTGAATAAAGCTGGTTTGGTTACTGTGGGAGTTGGAACAACAGCAAGTTTCCCATTTTCAGTCCATGAGATTGTTTATTGAAAGTTCGTTATGCTTTTCAAGCTATATTTTAAATAAAGCATCAAATTAACGTAAAAATATTTCATATAGATAAGAAAATGATTTTGTTCTGCACATTCACATAGATATGGTCATATATGAAATGCTACAAAAGCTGATTTTTAGAATACATTTTTTGAAATGTTCTTAAACCTAAAAATAACTATAGCAATAAAAATTATTGCTGTCTTTATTAATACAAAAGTATCCCCTTGAACCACATTCAAATAAACAAATTAAATATTTAGAAATTGGTTTGTACTTGTAAGGTACTATTTTATTTAAATACTACCATTCGTTTACTGGAAGATTAGATAACATAAATGTACTCTAGCAAATCAATTATATACATCAGTGATTTTCAAAATTCAGGGTGATATAAAGAAATCTGATAGGTAGAAACGAACTAAGTACAAAATTTTTATTAATAGGGGCATCATTTTATAAGGAGTCCATCCAAATGAAATGTCAACCAACTTATGGTAAAGACCAACATTATGATCAAAGGAGACAAAGGAAGCGAATACTATGCGTGAACTTAAAACATGATTCTAGGCCGGGCGCAGTGGCACACGCCTGTAATCCCAGCACTTTGGGAGGCCGAGGTTGGCGTATCACGAGGTCAGGAGATCGAAACCATCCTGGTTAACACGGTGAAACCCGGTCTCTCTACTAAAAAATACAAAAGATTAGCTGGGCGTGGTGGTGGGCACCTGTAGTCCCAGCTACTCGGGAGGTTAAAGCAGGAGAATTGGCGTGAACCCGGGAGGCAGAGCTTGCAGTGAGCCGAGGTAGCACCGCTGCACTCCAGCCTGGGCGACAAAGTGAGACTCCATCTCAAGAAAGAAAAAAAAAAATGATTCTAATAGAAAAACTGGAATCAGAAAAGCTGACATCTCATATTAACCATGAATGACACTGGGCTATGTATATATCTAACTTACATGGAAATAAAACATTATGTAATATAATTATATTAGTTAGAGTTCCCCAGGGAAACAAAACCAATAGGATGTGTATATATATATATATATAGAAAGAGTGATTTATTTTAAGGAATTGGCTCAATGTGATTGTGTAGGCTGGCGAATCCAAAATCTACAGGATAGGCCAGCAGTCTAGACACTCAGGAAAAAATTGATATTGCAGTTTGAGGCTGAAGGCAGCCTTTTTGTAGATTTTCCTCTTCTTTAGGAGAGGTCAGTTTTTTTTTTTTTCCTTAAGACTTTTAATGATTCAATGAGACTCACTCACATTATGGAGGGTAATCTGCTTTACTCAAAGCTTACTGATTTAAATGTTTATCTCATGTAGAAAATACCTTCACAGCAAAATCCAGATGTGTTTGACCAGACATCTGGGAACTGTGGCCTAGCCAAGCTGACACATCAGATTAACCATTACAAGAATATGGTAAATCAGTTCTCTCACACATTGATGGTGAATGTACTAACTCTTCAATAATTCAAACAATTTTAATGTTTTATCAAGTTTCAAGATATTTACAGTTTTTTTAAACGAAGTAGTTAACGTTTCTATTCTGTGGAAGTAAACCTAAGTGCATACACAAAGAGCATGAATCATAAAGGAAAAGATTAATAGGTACAGTATATTAAAATTAAAAATTTGTGTGACATTAGACATCATACACAGGTTGAAAGTAAGTAATCAGGCTGGTCACGGTGGCTCACGCCTGTAATCCCAGCACTTTGGGAAGCCGAGGCGGGCGGATTACCTCAGTTCAAGAGTTCGAGACCAGCCTGACCAATATGGTGAAACCCTGTCTCTACTAAAAATACAAAAATTAGTCAGGCGTAGTGGCGTGTGCCTGTAGTCCCAGTTGCTCAGGAGGCTGAGACAGAAGAATTGCTTGAACCCAGGAGGCAGAGGTTCCAGTGAACTAAGATTGTGCCACTGCACTCCAGCCTGGGCAACAGACAGAGATGCCACCTTAAAAAAAAAAAAGAAGTCAAACAAGAAAGGTATGTGGGACACATACAGCAGACAAAAGATTAGTAACCAAAGTACACAGAGAGCTCTTACACTTCTACAATCAACGAGAAAAGGATTTAAAATCCAACGGAAAATGAGCAAAGGTTAAAGGGCAGTTCTTGAAAGAGAACACCTGAATGACTAGCAATCATTCGAAAGAATTTTCAGACTAAATTGTAATTAGAGAAATGCAAATTAAGACAACAGTCACTTTTCAAACTATCAGAAAGATCAAAATTAAAAGTTTAACAATTTCAGCTGTTGGTAAGAATATAAATTGGTATAATCACATTGGAGAATAGTTTACCAATACCTAGGACAACTGAAGACGTGTATACCTTAAAACCTTAAAATTCTCCTTCTAGGTCTATGTAATGTAGGGAAGTTTTGGCACATGAACATAGATATGCAGAAAGAATACGTATTATTTGTATTATTATTTATAAATGCAGAAAAGAGCAAACAATTTATGTATCCATCAGCAGAAAAATACATATAGCTTGATATAGTTAGCAAATATTGTATGGCAATTTAAATAAACTAGATTTACATTTATCAGCATGGATTTATCATGAAAACATGTCAAGTGAAAAAAGCAAGTTACAAAATTATATATATCATATGCTTTCCCTTATCACAACTTTAAACACATTTAGTTGGGAAAGTCGAGTAAAAGTTTAAGAAATTGTGCTACTATATTATAGCATACTGTGCTATACATGCATATGTAGTAAGATTATTTTTTAAAAGAGAGCAAAATGTCTACCAACATTAAAATATTTTTTATCTTTACAAAAATGGTGAGGGCAATTGGTGGCTGTGTGTGCATGTGGGCACTCATGCTGTGTAAGAAGAAGGGCGTGAGGAGGTACAAAAAGGCTTTAACTGAATATGTAGTGTTTTATTATTTTAAACAAAAACAAGTTAAGCAAATATGGCAAAGTAATATGTTAAGAATGTACAACACCAAGAGTGAACACTAAGGTAAGTCTGGGATCTAGGTGATAATGATGCCTCATTCTAAATTCATGTATGTTTCAATATGTACCACTTTGGTGCTGAATGTTGATAGTAAGGGAGGCACGTGCAGGGGCAGAAGGCATATGTGAACTCTCCGTACTTTCTGTTCAATTTTGCTGTGAACCTAAAACTGCTCTAAAAGTAGTTTACTAATTGAAAATAATGTAGGTGATGTTTACACTTTAAAAATTATTATTAGGACATAAAAAAATTTGAAAAATTTAATAATAATATTATTGGTTTTAGGTCACTTCAAAATTTTATTTCAGGTGCATGGATTACTGCTGTGTTAAATATAAATATAAGTAAACTTGAAAATTTACTTCGCAAAAAGCTAAGATTGATATTTCTTGAGGGGAGATCATTTTAGATGATATACATATATTTCTCATATATATGTAAATATATATGTGTATATGTATGTGTATGTATATACAGTCATATGTCACTTAATGACAGGGGCAGTTCTGAGAAATGCATCATTGGAAGATTTTGTCTTGTGTGAACATCACAGAATGGTACTTACACAAACTTAGATGGTATAGCCTACTACACACCTAGGCTCTATAGAATAGCCTATGGCTCCTAAGCTCCAAGCCTGGATAACATGTTACTGTACTGAATAATGTAGGCAATTGTAACACAATGGTAAGTATTTATGCATCTAAACATATTTAAAAATAGAAAAGATACAGTAAAATTACAGAGTAAAGATAAATAATGGTACGTCTATTTAGGGCACTTAATAGGAATGAAGCTCTCAGGACTGGAAATTGCTCTGGGTGAGTTGGTGAGTGAGTGGAGAGTGAATATGAAGGCCTAGGATGTTACTGCAGATGATATAAACACTATACACTTAGACTACACTACATTTATAAAAACATTTTTCTTCTTCAATAATAAATGAACTTTAGCTTACTGTAACTTACTTTATCAACTTAAATTTTTTTAACTATTAAACTGTATTGAAAATATTTAGCTTAAAACACAAACACATTGTACTTCTATACAAAAATGTTTCTTTATATCCATTTTCTACAAGTTTTTGGTTTTCAAATTTTGTTATTACTTTTTAAAAACTATGTAAACCTTTTTGTTAAAAACTAAGGCACAAACACACATTAGTGTAATCCTACACAGAGTCAGGATTATGAATATTACTCCCTTTCACCTCCACATCTTGTCCTGCTGGAAGGTGTTCAGGGATAATAGCACACATGGAGCTGTCATCTTCTATGATAACAATGTCTTCTTCTGGGATCCTCCCTGAAGGACCTGCCTGAGGTTGCTTTACAGAGTTAACCTTTAAAAAAAAAAATAAATAGAAGGAGTATTCTCTAAAATAATGATTAAAAGCATAACATAGTAAATACATAAACTATTCACATAATCTTTATTATCAAGTATTACATACTGCACATGATTGTATGTTCTATAATTTTATATAACTGGTGGTGCAGTAGGTTTGTTTACTCCTTTATCACCAAACAGATATGGGTAATGGGTTATGCTATGATGTTATGACACACCTAGGTAGGAATTTTTGAGCTTCATTAGAACTTCATGGGACTGCTGTTGTAGATGTGGCCCCTTGATGACCAAACATTGTCATAAGGTACGTGACTATTCATACAAACACACACACACACACACACATAAATACATACCAATACAAACATATTTTGCATTTTAGGAACATACTTTTCATTTCTGCAACTTAAAATATTAATGTTTCAGCTTTTTAGGTCAAATATGAGTGGTGTATATATCAAGTATTTGTTTTATCATCTTTGTAAGGAAAAACATGTGATTTCCTCAACGCTTTTAGTTGACTTTCTCACTCTACAGCTCTCATAGGATTCTACACTTTATTCCCAAACTTCAGTCACTGTTTCTTGTTGCCAGCTAAATAGGAACCTCAAGATAATGACAAAATTACATATAATTGCTAGAAACAAATAAATATTATTCGTAACAGAAAAGTTACTTAGCTCTTGAACAGAAAGGTTTCAGGATATTCCAGCTCAATTGTTCTATAGCTTCAGTTTTTAAAAATTCTGGCTGGGTGCGGTGGCTCATGCCTGTAATCCTGGCACTTTGGGAGGCCAAGGCACATGGATCACGAGGTCAGGTGTTTGAGACCAGCCTGGCCAACATGGTGAAAACCCATCTCTACTAAAAATACAAAAATTAGCTGGGTGTGGTGGGGGGCGCCTGTAATCCCAGCTACTTGGGAGGCTGAGCCAGGAGAATCCTTTCCTGGGAGGCGGAGGTTGCAGTGAGCTGAGATTGTGCCATTGCACTCTAGCCTAGGCAACAGGGTGAGACTCCATCCCTCTTCCCCCGCTAAAAAATCCTAGTGCCTAGGGACATCTCATACCCGTTACATCAATCTCAGAGTAGGATGTGGCATCAGTATGCCACCAAAAATCATTTGATAATATGTAATTCAGAACCGTAACTTTTCTTCTTCTCTTGAACAAAGATATGTCATATGAGATTTTACAATTAGATTCCTATAGCAGCCATGATAATACCTAAAATTGGTATGGTCTTCACAGCTTTGAACCTTATAAACTCTATAAATCTTTGAATTCATAATGGGTCAGGATTATGTATGCTTTACTTATGTATGCTTTTTGTTGCTAATGGCAGCAGCATCTAATATTTCAAGTTTTGGCCAAAAATAATATCACAAAAATAGGTTATTTTGAAAAAGTTACAAATACTTACTTAGAGGGGCTTTTAAGAATGATTAGTTCTTTGGTAAAACTGAAAATTTGCAGTTAAGAAACCTCATTTATTTAAATATCTGGATGATATTTATAACATTTTTTATAAACATAGTGATTAAAATTTTCATTGAATTTTTCATCATTTCCTGGAAGTTGGGTTTATGTTTACCATTGATTTATGTTTTTGTTTCATGTATAAAACAATAAAACCAGAAATGAGTGATGATTAAGATACTCTAAAAGGCAAACTATCCCTAGTGCATACTGTATTTCATGGAAGCTTAGTTACTACTGTTGAACATTGTAATTCAGTTTCAAGAACTGCTGAGAGACAGAATCTTATTCTGGATTTCTGATATTTGGTTATAAAGTTGTATGTCCCTCAATATGTACACAGGTGTCATGATATGCACTGAAGTATCAAATCTCATTTATGGTATAATGATGTACTTTATATACGCCTCTCTTATCATTCGAGAAACTGATCTTGTAACTAAATCACTACCAACTTAAAGGTCTTGAAAGGTGGGTCCGATATATGCTGTAGTGGAATATGCAATTACTGATGGAGCATAATTTCAGTGATAATAGACAGCTATTGTTTCTTCATTCATGTATTCATTTGTTTACTAAAATTAAATTGATTGAGCACCTGTTTCATACCCTATTTTGTATTGCAAATTATTTATTTTGCAACATTATTGCCCCTTAGGAAAAAGGGATTGAATCTCCTTCATTTCAACGAAATGGAAATTTGACATTGACTAGCCAAAAATCTTTGTAATACTTATTTGCCTGTTGGCATAAATTTGCTTCACAGATTAACTAGCTAATACAGAGGAAAACAAAGTTCAGGGATCTGTGAGGGGAAACTGAAGGGTTCCTCCACAACTCTATTTCACATATTTAAAGATTTTTCTCTTTTGTGAAAACCCTTCTCCTCTTTTAATATATCCCATAGTCATGTTATAATTTTTTTGCTTCTATTTTTCTGTCAGCCTTATAAAAGAAGTGTTCTACTATGCTGTTTTCATAGCCTCATTAACAATTCACTTTCAAAAATTAATCATTGATTTTGTAAAGATGACAAATGGCTATTATAGAAGGAAATATAAGCAATATCGAAAACTTAGAAAAACAATCTTACCCCTAATTTTCCACCTCCTGAAAATCACAATCATAAGCATTTAAGGAATGTTACTTAGGAAATCTCTCTATGTGCAAATCAATAGGGAGATAAATTTTAAACTGTTAGAAAAATAGGATTATATTATTTATGCTCTTTTCAAATTCAAGATATTCAATATTTATTTTTCTTAACTCAATAAGTGAAACATTTCATATACAATAAATTCCATTCATGTAGTTGCACAGCTCAATAAGTTTTGACAGTTATATACACTCATGAAACTATCATCACAATAAAGATACAGCAAACTTGCATCAATCCCAAAAGATTCCTCACTTCCCATTCCATGTCTTTCTGCTCCCTGTCCTAGGCAACAACTGATTTGATTTTTCGTCACTATAGATTCATTTACATTTTTAAAAAATGGAATTATAGAGACTGTACTGTTCTTTGTCTTTCATGGAGAAGTTTTCTGAATATAATGTTGCATAAATGTCATTTAGATCCATGTGGTAATATTTTCTAGTTCTTCTATGTTTCCAGTGAATTTTTAGTCTCAATTGTCTATCAATTGTTTAGACAAGAGTGTGACATTCTCCTCTTAAAATTGTGGAAATATTTGTTCCACGAATTCTATTAAATTTTGCTTCATGTGTTTTGAGGCTCTGTCATTTGGCATATATCCATGTATTGTTTTTATGGCCTACTGATGAACTGGATCTTTTTTATTACAAAATGTTTCTCTTTATATTTAGTAGTACTCTTTGTCACGAAGTCTGTTTTTGAATTTTTTCTGGTATCATTTCTCTTTAGCCTGACGAGTTCCCTTCAATAAAGATCTGGAGGCAATAAGTTCCGTTAGAGTTTTTATTTGTTTTACTATCTGAAAATATCTTTATTTCACCTTCATTCTTGCTGGATTTAGAATTTTGGATCAACAGTTTATTTTCTTTCAGTACATTAAGAACATTGTTTTATTGGTTTCTGGTGTTTATGGTTTCTGCTGAGAGGCAAGTGACCATTTGAATCATTATTTTCCCATATGTGAAGTAACACTTTTCTGTAGCCATTTTTAAGATACACTTGTTATCTTTGGTTTCCAAAAGTTGGACCATCATGTTCTTAGCCATGGTTTTCTCCTAACTGATCCTGTTTGGAGTTTACTGAGCTTCTTGAATACGTAAATTTATGGTTTTTACCATTTTTTGATGCTTTCCGGCATTATATCTATAAATATTTTGTGTTTTGCATTTGAGAACGTCCATCTTCATTCTCTATCTCCTTTTTGGGACTCCAGCTACCCATATAAAGACCTTCAGAAATTGTGCTGCAGATTCTTGAAGCTCTGTTCCTGCTTAGTATAATTTCTCTCTCTCTTCTTCTTCCTGCTTTTCCTCCTCTTGCTTCCTGTTTTTCTCATTGAATAATTTTTATTGATTCATCTTTAAGTTCACTTACTCTTTCTTCTGTAATTTCCATTCTGCTATTAAGATTTCCAAGTAAATTCTTCTCACTTATGAACATATTTTTCTTTACTTCACTGAACAGAATTATAATACCTTTGATGTAGTCCTTACCTGATAATTCCAACATCTGGTTCGTCTCAGATGACCCAGGCATTTGTTGATCGTCTTTTTTCTTAGCAATGGGTCATATTTTCTGGACTTTTTGTTGAATAATTTTGGATTGTACCCTGGACATTATAAATATTATGTTGTATAGACTCTAGAATCCATCATATATTGCTTTAAAGAGTGTTGAAGTTTTTGTTTTAATCGATAGTTGACTTGGTTGGACTCAAATTGTATACTTTCATGTCTGCAGTTGTTGACAGCACAAATATAAGTTAATTCTTAGCTGCAGGTTACTTTTGGCTTGTTTCATAAATGTTTAGTTCAGAGATTATCCAGAGACTTGAGCTAAATTTAAGCGTAGAAGTTCGGTTTTTGCTTCTCTGGCTCTCCCTTTTCTCAGGTTTCTGTTTCACTCTGCATCAGGCTTGGTTGTCTTGGGGGCTTTTCTCTGGGCATAAGAAAGATGAGGAATGTTTCTATAAGAGTTTTAGCCATTTTTTTCTAATCATTCAAGTTTGATTGTCTAGTCATTGTTGACGCTGTCTCTTTTAAAATCTATTATCACTTGTTTCACAAGTACAAATTGTTGTTTCTTTGCTCTGTCAGCTGACTCCCAATGATAGTGATCCATTTTACTCTGTGAATTGTAATTTCTGTCATAGATTGTATGAGAAACCTTAGAGAGTAATGAGTGTTTGCTTCTGCAGGGGACTAATGGATTTTCACTGGTTCCAGATCATTTTTAAGTTAATTTCTCAGAAAGGGGTTTCTGTACCGTATGGGTTGCTTTAATACTAACTACACAAATGTGTGGCACAGGCCTGATTTTCTTATTTCTCACAGTTAAATATTTTTTTACCCATGGACCTGGTATTTTGACAAACTTTCCAATTGCTTTCCAGAGTCAGGTAGGTGCTGGTTTTCTCATATCTGTTTTGCCTATAGGGTGACCCTTCTTGATTCTAGGATTTCAGCTCCAGCTCTCAGTGAGCTTCCTAGGGCAAGTGTTACTATCCATCCTGATTCTTGTGTTAAGCCTTCAGATCTAACTCCCTATTACCAGTCTGACTTTTAGTTCAGCTCAGCTATGGATTTACTTTTGTGGTTGTAGTATATTTCTCAGTGGTAAAAATGGAAGAGGAGTATTTCACTTGGCATCTTACTGTACTATATTGCCAAGAAGCCTCTTTTCTATTCTTCTCTCACTTGTAGTCAATTAATGAAGCCTGACTTTTATTCCTCTCATAACCTTTCCTATATTTTATGTTTCCTTTTATTTTCACTCTGGTTCTCTAGCCCCAGTCCAGGCTCTTGTCGTATCACACTGGATTAGTGCATTCATTTTCTAATTCCTTTTCTTATTGCCATTGTATCTCTACTGAAATTTATTTCAGATACTGCTATCATAACACTTGTCATAAAAATTCACTGATCATGTCACTTCTCTCTACACAAGTCTTTAATGGCCCTTCAGTGCCAAGTCCAAACTCTGTTTCCAGCATAACATGACTGAAATCTCTCTTTCTAACCGTATCTTTCATTACTCTCAGTACAAACTCTGGGTTTCAGGTGAAATTTCTCTATTCATTTACTCCCTTTAGTCTGTTTGGTCATGCAACTTCCTCACTACTACTTTACTTCTGTTCTTGTTATATCCCAAATGTGGAAAAATGTAAAGTTCCTTCCCCCAATTAGCATACTTTTCCAAATAATATTGACAAAGTTGAAGTCTCTCTCCTTCTAAGGGTTCTTTTCTGAGAGTCTCCCACGGGTCCATGTATATTCTACTACTTGTTTCACAAGTCTTTTTCAATGTTTCTCTCTCTTTCTCTCTCTCTCTCTCTCTCTCTGGAAGCTCCTTGATAGCTAGAAGGGAGGTAAGAAACTTTACTTTATGAGGAAAATTTGACTTGTAACATTTATTTTTCATAGTTACAAAATGTCTTGCATGTACGTATTTTTTGATCTAGAAAGTGAGAAGGTAAACTTTGATATGAGAAAAAGGGTATAAAAAGGAACAAGAAGTACAGTAATAATTGTCACTGAAATCTAGAAGAAACTTGAGACAAGGTCTTAAGAACATAAGTGGCTGAAAAATCCCAGGCACTTGGTTTTCACCTACTTGATTGGCCATTGTGCTTGGGGCAAGCCTCGGAAGCTGCATGAAGGCATAGTCACTTCAAAAACAAACAAACAAACAAACCAAAAACCCCACAACGACACAAGAACCAAACACGCAGCTCAATTCTAATGGAACTTATTTTTTAGGAAAAATATAAAATTATAAGTTGTTTTAAATAGTCATTGCTTTTGCTCTTCTCATTTTTAACTTTTTTTAAACGAAAGAGAAGCAAACAAACAAGATAACCTACTAGAAAGTGCATCATACAGATAAATTTTATCCATCTGTATCTAATCCTTGATAAAAACAATGACCTTTTTTTTTTGCTTTGTGGCAGAATGTGTAAAAAATAGCTCAGGTTTTGGCTGACCACAGCTCAGTATCAGCACATAAAATAGTGTGGCAAAAGAAAAAATAACGAGACAGCATTGAACAATTCATACTTAGATCTGGGGACATGATCTTACTAAACACTTTACTCCATGTAGAAATTTCTAGAAGCATAATAACTTTTACGTTACGTAGAAACATAAGCACACAGTTGAACTTGTTTCTTGAAATACAACATCCAGGTAGATGGGGATACCTGCCCCAGGGCAGTGATTTGATAAATGTGTTGGTAATTTTCTCATGTTAGAGATGGCAAAAGGTATTTAAAGAGAATTAATTTTCTCTTTTGCAGAAGAGGAAATAAGGTGGCAATGTGTTGCTCTAAGGTGCAACAAAAGGACCACTGTGAGTTGTTCTAAAGAGGCAGCTTTCAGCCAGCTATGACAAGACTATAGACATCATGATGCTCGCTAAATAGTTGCTCCCATATATTTCCAGGTCCTCCTGAATTTACACAGTGTGTGTGTGTCTTGTTCTGGATAATGAAATGTAAGCAGAAGAGATGAGTGTGACCTCTAGCTTAAACAGTAAATGCCATGAATGATTTTCCAGACACTCTCTCCATCAAGAAAGTGTTGCATAATGACAGCAGCCACAAAATCCTGTAGCTTTATTAGCTGGAATATAAGAGTAGCTGTTTGAGCAGACTCCGCCCAAACTGCTACCATCACATCCCTTACACCTCATGAAACACTAATAGCAACACAGGTGTGGTTCTTTTAAGCCACTGGAATTTACTACCTGCAGATTAATAGAAGACAGTGAATCTCAACTATCTTTTATTAAGAAGATTTTAAAGACTTTTTTCCCTAATTGCTGCTCACTCTTACTTCACAATGAAGTTTTTTTTTTTTTTTTTTTGAGACGGAGTCTCGCTCCGTCGCCCGGGCTGGAGTGCAGTGGCCGAATCTCAGCTCACTGCAAGCTCCGCCTCCCGGGTTTACGCCATTCTCCTGCCTCAGCCTCCCAAGTAGCTGGGACTACAGGCGCGAGCCACCTCGCCCGGCTAGTTTTTTTGTATTTTTTAGTAGAGACGAGGTTTCACTTAGCCAGGATGGTCTCGATCTCCTGACCTCGTGATCCGCCCGTCTTGGCCTCCCAAAGTGCTGGGATTACAGGCTTGAGCCACCACGCCCGGCCACAATGAAGTTTTTATAATAATAATAATAAATAATAATAATAATCAGCCTGTTACCCAGGCTGGAGTGCAGTGGCATGATCATAGCTCACTGTAACCTCAAACTCCTGGGCTCAAGTAATCCTCCTGCCTTAGCTGCTGGAGTAGCTAGAACTACAGGCATGCACCACCATCCCTGGCTAATTTTTATTTTTCTTTTTTTTAGAGACGTAGTTTTGATTTGTTGTCCAGGCTTGTCTTGAACTCCTGGCTTGAATAGATCCTCCCATTTATGGCCTTCTAAAGTGTTGGGATTACAGATGTGAACCAGTGTTCCTGGCTTGCAGTTAAGTTTTAATAGCACAGATATACTGCATATGTATATGTTTATGCACATATATTTACACAAAAAGTAAAATTATTTTGGATTAAACCTAAGAACCAATTCTCCCCCTGTTGAGGGCAATATCATCCCAAGAATGCAAGATAACCTATAACAACTACACTGGTTCAGTAGTGGAGTGCACTGTCCTTGAGAAGAGCTTCCCATAACAGGGATTGTTCATCCAGAAGGACATCTGCCAAAGATACTAAGTGCATGCTTCCTATTGCAGCTTCTTGAATTCTTTAAAATTCTTATAGTATTTGACTTCTTCCTCGTTCCTGGCATATTGTCCTCTGGATTCTGCCATGATTAACCACATAGCTCTTGATGTTTCTATCTTTTATGTTTTCTCTTTCTTTCTGTGCATCTCAATTGTGAGTCTTTTATGAGGCCCAGTCCCTCACAGCTGTTTTTCTCTCTGTATTTGCATAACTAATTCAGTCTCAAGGTTCACATTCAGCTCTATGTATATAAATTCCCTGACCTCTCATTTGAACTTCAAGTTCGTATGTCCAATTATTTAAGATGTCTCTACTTAGGTGTCCAGTTATCATTGCACAAGTCCCCCTGTTTCCAGAAACCCAGCTCTTTCTTCCTACTTATTGCAATTTGCTGAAGCCACAATCCATGTGGACTGGCCTGAGCTTGGGGTCACAGCACTGGAACACGCTCCAGCGGCAAAAGTATTTTCAAAGTGGTTAAAATTATCTTTTATGGTTGTTAAACATCATGACATAATATGTGTCCACAAAAATGCTTCTTAAAATCCTATTTTCCTTTCCTATCTACTTTGCCTGCATACCATGCAGCTATTCCCAAGTATTTCTTTTCCATAAAATTTCTTCAGCAGTTCTAGGTCATTTCTCTTTCTCTCCTCTCTTAACTTTGCATCATGAAAGTCTAAATTGCTGTTTGGCACAAAGTGGGGGCACATGTGTATGCCAAGTTTGCCATTAACATTACCTATTTTTATCACCAATTGTTGATAGACACCATCCATCAAAAAGTCTTTTAAAGCTATACTTGATCAAACCCCTAATCAACACCTGTTGGAGTGTCGGCCCAGTATGCAAGCGCTCCCTTATCTGCCTCCCTCCATCTTACTGAAGGGCTCTTCATAGTCACTTTCTACAACATCATCATATGGGCCTGGTTACAGATAATTAGACCCAGACTCAAAGTGGACCAGTCAGAATTGGTCAACCAAAATTCCAGGGAATTTTCAAAATAGGACTGAGGGATAATTTATCTTGCAAGCTGGATATGTAACTTGTAAGCTCAAGAACTGGCAGAAGTCAAGAGGAAACACTCATGATTTTCAGAGTGAGGCTACCCCTCTTCTGGCCTCTGTACGTCTATTAGAAAGGGTGAAATGACAGCCCTCCCACATGAGGGGCGAGTCTGCCCCTTGAAGGCTTTGTGCCCCATTTGCAGAACTTAGCGGTAAACCCAGATACTCAGTGCAAACAGATCCCTGCATAGAGTCCATTATTCCATCAGCAGGGGTCAAGGGGAAGACCTAATTATCTGGGCTCTCCTTCAAAATCCTTCTCTTTCTCTCCTAATACTCGTAGCTTCGATGGGACCAACAGGAAAACTCTTACCATTCCTGTTTATGTCAACTACCACTGGAAGCTTCCATGGTGCTATACTTGCCTTTTCTAACTCCACCTTCAGCCTCCCCTTAATACCTAAAATCCTTTCACTGTGCCCTCTGGAACTTTTGCTTAGCTATCAGCATAAATCTTTGTCTCCAAGTTCTTTGCTGATAACATTCCCTTGATGTTGTTCTAGCTGATATCTGGTTCTGCCCTGAGGTCATATTTTCTTTTAAACCTTGGTCTTGGGAGGGGGAATAGATAATCTTTCTTGCTCCTCATTGCTGCTTCTAGACCCTTGACTCTTTCTCTGTCCTAAAAATCTCTGGGACTGAATTTCCTGTCAGATTCTAGTATCTATTCTTTGCAGCAGTCATTGACCAGCCTCTGCGTCACTCTCCTTTCTTAAAGACTCCCAGATTACTGCTGGTCTGCAGAACACGTTCCTGTCACATTCCTCAATGCTTTCAAAACCCTAACTTTCTGGCCTTTCAGGAAACTGACCTCTTCTCCACTCATAAACTTCCTTTGAAATTCTCAGTTTCCTCTTTTCAGTAAAGTAGATATAATAATGACTTCTTCTTAGAATTACAAGAAGTATTAAGAGATGTTGAAAAAACTAGCTACATAAAGGCTACCTACATAAAGTTGAATCTGAATGACTTACCATTTTTAGCTTGGAAACTGTGCCTTAGATAAAATTTCATGCAGAGGGCTAAAGTATATAAAAGTGGAGCTACTTTTGTTGAAATGAGGGAGGGTGATGAGAATGGAGAGTTCTGTGGAGCATGGCCAGCTACGTATGGAGGCCCTAGAACAGAATTTCTAGAGCTTGGCCCAGAACACCTTGGAAACCACTGAACTACAAGCTGTTTAATTCTTGATCTTTTCTGTGTATGACCTATATATCAATTAGAGTCATTTACCTAAAAATATACTTTATTGCTTCATAAACACTTTTTCACAAGAGAAAGATTAAGAATTGAACTACTAATCTTGGCTATTATGGGTAGTTAATAAATGAAAGCTGGTCTTACAAACTTTTTGGTATTTTTGAAAAACTTGTATATATGGAAAATAATGTAATTAAATTTTTCTTCTTTAAACTTTGAAACAATCAAATTTTGGGGATTGAAGCTTGAAAATGTTTATCTCTCTTGTTAAATTACTATACTTCCTTATGTTGGCTGATCATTATATAGTGTATTATAGTTTATTTTCTGTCTTGCCTGGAAAAATTTATATAAGCTGTCCTTAGCTTATCTTTTTTTTCAGGTGCAATTATCTTAACGCCTTTTTAACTGGCTAACGTTGCTTTATCCTGATGATTTCGGTGACGTATATTTTATTATGAAAACTTAAAATGTTTTAGCAATAGAAAATATGTAGATTAAAATTAACATGATCTAAATAATAATGTGTAACTAACTGTAGAACAACCATGCCTCAATTTTGTGAGTAATTCATATTTTTAACTATTTACAATGCATTGAAACTTTCAGCAGTTGAACATACTGCAAACATTTTCCTTCTACAATGTTTTTTGGGAGAAAACACTCATTTATTCAGTAGTATGTCCTTAGGAATTCCAGAAATATTAATGTCCTTAGTGAAAGTGGCTATACCTAGTCGGTCATTAAAGCCATCTTTTGATCACAGAAAAAAAATGGAAACATTCTATTCTGTTCAGCTCTGAGTGATAAGAATTTACTTATTTTAGAATACTTGTAAAACATGTTTTAGTTTTGTGATGTTTAATGTTCATGTCAAGAAAAAGAGTGTCAGCTTTTTGGACAAAGTGCCAATAAACAACATGAAAAATATGTTGTTTTATTATCGCATCATTAAAAACCTGTAGTTCTTATAACTGACAACTCACTGTGAACATATTGAACGTTGTAACACAGATTAGTAGTATCCTACAATAGTTTTATCAGAATCTATCTTTTGATAGATTTATTTAAAATGATACACTTAAAAGTTGACATTATGTAACAAATAACATTAATCCAAGATTGCCATGTAAACAGTACTGTAAGTACATTTTCCTCTTGAAAAGCACTCATAGAGATAAAAGAATTATAGAGTTTTAAAAAAGACTGGCATTGAACTTTGAATTTTAAGAACAAAAGACCAAATAAAAATTATGATAAATAGAAATAGGCATAAAGAAGATAATTTCAACACCTAAAAGCAGATTAGATCATAAAAACTAACATTAGTTAAAGGATTATAACTAAGCAATATTTTGCTTTAAAGGGAAAGCAGGGGAGAAAAGTTGACCTTTTGTGTTTGTTTGAGTAAATGTATATTTGGCATATTTCCAAAAAGATTTTGGATGGAAGAGAATAGCTACAAAGAAGCCAATGTTTAAATATCACAGTTGTGACATAAAGTGACAAACACCAGGCCCTTCGGCCTGTCACTCTCCTTGCTGAAGAAAACAAAGCAGGGACCTGAGTGAAGAGTGGCATGTCCGTCGGAACGCACAATTTTCTGGCTTTTGTCATTATGTCACACATTGTATTTCTTTTAAAATAGGCTTTTTTTATTTTACACAAACCTTTCATAGATCTGGGGCATGTGACAAGCAGCCTAGAAAATAAAAAAATAAAAACAAAGGCAGTGGTGAAATGTAAAACTATATCCCTTAATCAATCATGTTAGGTGACACAAGACATGTCAGTGTGGGCAGCATGCTAAATGCTGCTGTTAGGGAGATGAGGAGAGGAGCAGAAGACTTTAATGACTACATTTTTACATTTTTGAGCCGTCTGAAATCAACGCTGTATTTTTGTAGTTTACTTCTATCTCAATATGTCTACCAACATCAGCTGGTGAAAGTAATGAGAAACAATAGGTCACAGATTGAAAAAAAAAAAATGCAGCATAAAACACTATGTTTGGCCATTTTGCCCAGTGTTTATTCCTAATATTTTAGGAATGATTGCCTGACCCAGAGTAGTGTAGCTTTGTTACTGAACACCAAAGGGTGGGTGCGTCCGTCCTCTGTGGTAATGACATCGATCATCCCAGAAACACCTCTTAGATTTGGCAAGTGGAATGCCCATTCTCTAGCGTGGAGTACTGTATACAAAATAAGCACATGACACATACCTGACCAAAATTGACTCTTGGACTTTCACCTAGGAAACAATGAATTACTTAGATCTATGATCTAATGGCCTCAGTTATTAAAATTGCCGTAATTGCAGCTGTCAGGACTCTATTCACAACTGACAATAAAACTCAAACTGACTTTGGGCATTTATTGTCTTATGTTTCTGAAAACTTTAGATATCTGCAGCCAGAGGCCAGATTCAAGTCACCAAATGATGTCATCTAGAATCCCTTTTTAAATCTTTTGGTTCTGTTTTCCTGTGTTTCCCTCTTTATCACACTGGTTCCTCCCATGCACTGGCAAAAATAGTGACTAGCAGATCCAGGCTCACTTCCTAGCAGCTTGGCAACCCCAGCCAAAAGAGACCTTCTCTTTCCAAAAGTTCCAACAAAATATATCAAATCACATTCATTAGACAGATTTGTTTTATTTGTCCATCTTGAACTAATTATCATGGTCAGAGGATGAAAGAGCTGATTAGCTGGGCCTGTGTCACAGTCCCACCATCTCAATATCTTGGAGGGGCTAGAGGGCCTGGGGAGGGATGAATGTTTGGACTAGGTCAAACCCACACAAACAACAGGTTGAGAGTAGGAGAGCCTGGTTTGCCAATGGAAAATGACTACCATAATAATCGAACCTTATTATCCCTAGTGTGACTCATCCTTTTTATTTTCAAGATGTCTTTGGACATCTTTCCTTAAAAGAACCATATTTGATTAGTTAAATAAGAACTCTCAAAATGTTCCAGAGCTTCATTGTACAAATAACTGATTTACAGATTTCTGTATTTCACACATGCACAAATCAGTACTGTTTGCATGAATCCCATCAATTAAGGATTAGTTTCTACTCTTCATATATTTTACATCCGTGTGAAGAAAACTTTGCAAGCCACACAGCTGTGTGTAACCAGACCAAGTGTTCTATTGAATGAATGCAATCTAGTTATTGTTCCTTTCACATACGTAATAGATTCCTTTTACTCATCTTAGCTGAGTGAAAAATAAGAGGCTGTGTTAGTCTGGATCCAGTCAGGAGAGAGCAACCATGCAGTAAGTTGTATAGGGAAAGTTTCATATAAAAAATTATTAACTAGAATGGGGATTAGAATACAAGGGGTTGGGCAATAAGAACTGGAAAGAATTGGAAAGAATATATGCATAACAGTGTAAAGAGAGACACTGCTCTTGGGCTGAGAGAGCTCAGGTTGGAGCGCGCCCTCAGGCTGAGAAAGCTCAGGTTGGAGCACAGGCTAGATCCAGACTTGGTTGGGAAGGATCACTTCCCGGGCTCACTGGCTCACAGAGGAGTTGCTGTGGTGTCCTGTGGCAGACCTTGTTGGCAATCCACCCTCGAGAGAGCCGGGAAAGCTGTTCATGGGGAGCTAGTTCACAGGGGGAGCTCCATAACAAACATGTAAAGGGACAGTGGGCGAGGAAGCTGAGTGTGCTGACTACCATGCCCTGCAGGAACTGCACCCAGGAGACGCCGCACATGTCACAGGAGTTGGAAGCCCTCTGCTACAAATTCACGGCGTGGGAGGGGAGGGTTGCTGGAAGGAGCTACCGGCTGCTGAGTGCTGCTGACTACTGCAGACTGCAGAAACTGGACACTAGTGATGCTGTGAGTACCAGAGGTACCCAGTGCTGGAACCTGCCGAGTGAGTACCCTGGAACCAGGAAGCAAAATTCTTTTTCTCGTGCAAAGTCTCTCTAGCACCTTCTACTCACAAAGCTTCAGGGACAGCTGATATATATGTATTTAAAGGGCCCCGATCCATTTTTTATATAGCCGAAAAACCAGGTGAATTTGGACTTGAGAGGCAATAAATAAATAATCAGCACAGAGATATTGAAAAGTCATATTTTGACATTGGTGCTGTAAACTGTGCATACCCTTTATTTTCCTGATTTTCTTAAGTTTCTCTTCTTATGAAGATAGTGCGAATAAACATGTAAGTCCATTCCTCAAGCAGTGAGTGCATCGATGATTCTAAACATCACTTGGCCAGCTGTGGAGGACGAATTGGTGAGAAGCCGGCTGAGTGGATTTCAGAAGCAAGCATCAAGTTCCGGACAATTTTAATTTTATATAGTAGTTTTCTTAACAACCCATGGGAAGTTATTTATTCTTTAAATTGAGAGAAACTGATTCTCAGAAGGTTTTAATAACCTTTACCATATATTCAACTCAGCTTATGGTAGGGTTGATTGTTAGTATATATTAAATTTTGGGACATTAAAAACAATGGTTCTTAAACTTCCAAAAATGTTATTTTCATTTTCAAGTATAATATACAAGCGTATTTTAAGTGCACACCTTGATGAATTTTCAAAAGCTGAACTCATTTGTGTGACTAGTATACAGTTTCATAAAAGATTAAGGTGCTAGAAGCTCTTTTGAGAATCCAAAGAAAGTTGAAGCCTCTGGTTCTAGAATAGGCACTAACACAAAAAGATTAGCTTGAAATTTCAAAGTTTTCACAGAACCACAGGAGAGAATGCCTGCATTTATTTAATAATAAAAACAAAGTAGATTTTCTCTACGAGAATACAACAGCCTAATTCATTTGGTTTTAGTTTCTTAGCTCAAAGAACAGGAACAAATGATAATACAGAACTAACCCCATTGATTCTTGAAATCACTAAATAATTTATGTTGAGTTTTACATTTTAATTGGTAATACATATTAAATAATAAATCGGTACTAATTATATTGCCTTGATTAAAAAGTAATGGATTTTGTTGCCGTTTTTCATAAAAAATATATTAATATATTTTTAGATGAATACAAATTTTTCTCAGAAGATAATTGAGAAATTATCTTCATTTTTCTAAACTGGATTTTTGGCTCTTTTTAAATTTCAACTTACAATTTATTAATCATACACACTTTGGAAGAAATTAATCACAGGTAGAAACTGTAACAGTCTATAGATTAAATATATAAGAATTTTGGATTATATTCTAAATTCTTCAATATTTGGACCCAATCGGACATTTTCAATTCAAGAAAGCATAGTGTATTCATCATGAACACATTATTGACTGGGAATTATCACTTTGGCCACCAGATGGAGCCAGTATTGTTTCAGAAATGCAATGAATCCTGTTATTTTTCACATTTTCCCTCTCTAACCCCCTCTCTAACCCAACCTAAAAGTTTTAAATTTGCTTCTAAATTTGGTCAGAAATTCCAGAACTACTGTTATTAATAAAATATATTATCATTATTAAAAGCTATATTCATTATTTTCTATAAACAAACACCTAAATTTCCTATGTGTAAAATGAAGGAATTGTTTTCGATACCTATTAGGTCTCTTCCTAATTTGGAATTCTCTAATACATGCTGAGAATATTTTCATAGTACCATTTAAACTCCATTATGCTACCTTGATGGCATTCTTTGATATTTTATTATTCACAATCATGGAAGTCATTACCGATATTATAAATGAGAACTTAAAGCATACATTAGGTAATAAGATGGGGAGAAACAGAGGTGGAATAGAAAAGATTCTTAATGGTATTTATTATGAAAGTCCACTGAATGTCTAAACAAAGTTCAAAATGTAGAGCCATCTGGTCCAAGAGAATGTAAATTTGTGTGTCTATGGCTCCAGTCTGAGGCCTCTGCAAGTTCTGAATAACCCAACGTCAATTCTCATCAGAAAGATCTAGGGAGGTAACACTGAAATGTTAGTTATTTGCAAAGGTTGGAATGTTTAAACATTATCCTATGTTCAAATTGGATTTTTAAAAATTTGATACTCATGAGAACTTACAATATATTGAAGAAAACACATGTTCATATATGCATAAATACATGTATGTATCTCTCCCTCTCTAATGTTGGTTTCTCCTGTTCCTTTGTTTTCTTTTCCCACGTTTGGTGCATAATAAATACCTGTCTTCCAAGAAGTTGATTCATATATGTATATTTTTAATGTTTCAACCTCACTGTTTTTGTCACATTAATGAAATCATTGCTGATACCAAATTTGAACATGAAGTTGCTGGTGAAAGGGAAAATTTGAGCTGAGAGAAGAAATATCCTCACAGTAACAGAAAAGAGCTAATACAAAATGAGGCCATGGCAGCATTTTAGGAAGATTGTGTACACGTTGGTGGCCAGGTGGTGACAGAGCTCAGTAACCTTTCAAAGCCAGTAACTCAGGGGAGTGGAATTCACACAATTAGTCTAAGCATGTAGTGTGAGAAAGGATTTGACAATATGTGAAAGGCAAGAACAGGATGCTGTAATTGATTTCACCGGTAAGAGTCCAGAAACAAAGTTGTAGGTGAACAATAAGAGAAGTTGAGCTTTTGATGTTATATAAACTTAATGGGCATAGTTCAGAAATGGCATGTGGTCTCTAGGTTACTGTCAATTACAATATAGAAAAAGGAATGGTTGCTCTTGCTAGGACTATACCTAAAGAGAATTGTGCTATGATTAGGTTAATGAAATATAAAAATCTGTTTTGGGGACTCATTCTGTAAACGTGAAATTAGGGGATGTGAGAAAGGATGAAAAGGAACAAGGAAGTAGAGCTAATGGCTAAGAATATAGACTCAGAGGTGATATTGCGAGTTCTAATTCCTGTGCTGCCACTTTCAAGCTGGGTGAATTCAGCTTTCTAAATCTATGTTTTCTTATCTGGAAAAATGGAATAAAAGTGATATTATTGCAAGCAGTTGTTAAGATTAATTGAGATTATATGTAACAATAGTCCTAAATTTGTGATATATTCTTGATAACATAATGATAATGGTAGTGAATAGTATTAATATCTCCAGACTATTTCTTTTCCAGGAGATAGTTGGATGGCACTGAGCAGCAAAAAACATCTCAGAGGAGGCAGTTTATCCTACTTACTTACTGGAGGAAATAGCAAATGGCTAAGATTTGCCAAAGGACTAAGTGCCTCTTATTATGGCAGGAAAAAGTATTTCATTCAGGTAATGAAGTCCCCTGGGGAAATACTATGAGGAGAAGAGCTGCTACCATCCAGGATATACATTTTCTAAGTGGCTTGCCTGTGGGTCTACTTTCCTGTTTAGTAGCGGGGATCCTTCAGAAATGTTGCTCAAGGACTAGAAAGATTGGACAAGTGTCCCACCTACTGCATCTCTCTAAATCTTTATAGCTTGGGAAAGTGTCTAATTCTTAACAGAGCATTTCACTGATAAGGAAATTTTACTTACATAAGGAAAAGAAAGATACAAATATAATTATCTACCAGAAATATAGTTCTGGTAAAAGTAGAATTTCTGAAAATTCTTTATTTGTCGTGAGGACCTTTGATTGCTCAGAAAGTAGAAGGAGCAACAAAAAAGTTAGAAACTTCAGAGTAATGTGCTATGAATAGCAAACAAGTAGATGGCAGAGAATGGGTTAGAAAGGAGTTCTGGCACTTGTGGGACCCCAATTATTCCAGTCATGAAGGAGAAAATGTGAGCCTAATTCATATAGAAGCCCCATAACTACAGTGGGATACAAGCTAATGGAAAACGACTTATCAGGGGTTTATAAATATGGAGTATGTCCATTGGTTTGGAGTCTTAGTCTTTAAAAAACCTAAGAAGCAACAATTTATCATGTCATATTGGAAAAACCAAAATAAACTTATGAACTTTAAAAGGACTATCCTCTCCAGATCTATATGAAAAGTGACCAAGAGGAGCAGTGGTGTATTTGCCCACCACTGACATGAGAATCCACTAGCTATGTGTACAGATTTGGTCTCTTACATTGTCTTCACAGAGAAATGCCAGCATTCCCAGGGAAGTAGCTGATTCCATATCTTAGGCAATGGAAAATTCAAAATAAGCAAAGAGCATCTTACTATTGCTGGAAAGCAAGAAATCTTTTCAAGGATGTTGGAGGTAGTGCTAAAAAAGCAAAAGGGCAGCCTAATGAAGCTCCTTTTGACCAAGTTGTGGCAGTCCGATTTGAATTAATGGAAATAAGTATTTTTTAATTTGAAAATTTAAGAAATGTCAATATAAGGGGCACAATAACTCGAGGAGAAAATTTGTTTTAATGTTTATTTTTATTTTAAGTTCTAGGGTACATGTGCAGGATGTGCAGGCTTGTTACATAGGTAAACATGTGCCATGGTGGTTTGCTGCACCTACGAACCCATCACCTAGGTATTAAGCCCAGCATGGATTAGCTGTTTTTCCTAATGCTCTTCTACCCCCCATGCCACCCCCTGACAGGTCCCAGTGTGTGTTGCTTCCCTCCCTGTGTCCATGTGATCTCATTGTTCAGCTCCCACTTATAAGTGAGAAGAAAGAAAAATGTAATGGTATTTGCTGTATTGTCTTTAATTAGTAGAGAATATTTATATATGAATATCTTGATTTATTATTAAATTATATTTATAAACTATAGATATGCTTTTTTTTATTCTATGTAATTAGGAATTGAGTGAGTCAAATAGATGTGGGAAATGTAGTACCTGGACCAAGAACTTTGGTACTAGTGAGTACATTGAACAACCAGATACAACAGGGTCCCACATTCAGAAGGGTTGGTTCACGTAATAACCAAGTAGAAAGAAATCAACACTAGGGGTACTAAGATTGCGAATTAACTAACAAGAGATATAGGAATAAACAACAGAGCAAGGCCTAGGACTTATTTTCTATGAGATGAAACCTCAATGGTGCCTCTAATAATATGCTATAACAAAACATATGTGAGTTTCTGATAATGTTAGCAGTTCAGGTCCATACAAAATGATGAGATGAGTTATAAAACACCGGCCATGCAAGATTGAAAAGGAAATACGAAGAGAATGTGAGATGCTAGGTTGCAAAATCTTAGGTGAAAAAAATGAAGTTAAAAAGCCTTAGTGAGCTAAAATATAAGATTTAACTATAAAAAGCAAAACAAACAATTCAGAGAGATGACTAGTAGCTCACACGTGACTCATTTTGGCAGAAGTAGGCAGATTCTTTGCCCAGCCAAAAAACAACTGGTTGGTTACCCAAATCCTAGAACCTCAACAAATCTGAGATGTTAACTGGAGAAGGAGGAAGCAGGTTCAGTTTCAAAAACATGCTATAATACAAGATGGTATAAAAACAAAAATGAGAAAAATATAAAATAATGAAGAAATACCGAGAAAAAATAAACTCAGAGTCTAACTTCTTACAAAATAGGTGTAAGTGTAGCAATACATTTTATACTCATTGGATTTGTACACATTTTGTCTCTTGTTTTTGGAGTTTAAAAATATTCAAAAGAATTATTATAATAGAATTATTATTTAAATCATGGAAGAGATTTTAATTAAGTAAAGCTTTCATCAATGTTTAACTGCTTAAGGAAATTTAATTTTCATAGTTTTGGAAATGAAGTATATATTTAATAAATTGGACATTAAATAAAATAAAAGTGATGGTAAGTGTTCCTTTTAAATAACAAAAAGCCCTTCCAGATATTAACTAACCTAGTCATTAAGTTAAATTAATAAAATCTTTAATTTAAAACAATAATTTGATTCCAACCATGCAGAAATAGGCCTACCAGAAACCATGTAGTGGGCACTGTCATTAGTAACTGGCCTAGTGTTCAAGTGGGGTGGGAGAGTGGGTCAGATTGGGGGTGGAACAAGGAACAAGGAGTGGGACCACAGGTAAAGCAGCTTCATCCAGTGGTATACTTTCTGCCATTATTGGTAAGAATTGGTGAGAAGTGGTTTGGAAGGGTGGCTTCCTTTTCATTAAAGAATTATTTCAAGAATGATTTAGGGAGGATTTCTTCTTTCTCTATCTTTTGGAATAGTTTCAGTGGGATTTCTAAAAATAAAGATATACAAACAGCCAACAAACATGAAAAAAATGCTCAAAGTCACTATCAGGGAGATTCGAATTAAAACCACGATGAGATATTAGGTTGTTGCAAAAGTAATTGTGGTTTTTGCCATTACTTTTAACGCAAAACTGCAATTACTTTTGCACCAATCTAATACCACCTTACTTCTGCAAGAATGGCCACAATTAAAAAGTCATAAAAAACAATAGATGTTGGCATAGATGTGGTGAAAAGTGAACACTTTTACACTGCTAATGGGAATGTAAATTAATACAACCACTGTGAAAAACAGTATGGAGATTCCTTAAAGAACTAAAAGTAGACCAGTGTGACCAACATGGAGAAATCCTGTTTCGACTAAAAATACCAAATTAGCCAAGTGTGTTGGCACATGCCTATAATCCCAGCTATTCGGAAGGCTGAGGCAGGAGAATCGCTTGAACCTGGGAGGCGGAGGTTGCAGTGAGCTGAGATGGCGCCATTGCACGCCAGCCTGGGCAACAAGAGTGAAACTCCATTTAAAAAAAAAAAAAAAAAAAAAGCAATAACTAAAAGTAGAGCTACCATTTGATCCAGCTATCCCATTATCCCATACTGGGTATCTATCAAAAGGAAAGGAAGTCATTATATTAATATAAAAAGATACATGCACACACATGTTTATAACAGTACAATTCACAGTTGCAAAGATACGGAAGCAACTTAAGTGCCAATCAACCAATGAATGGATAAAGAAACTATGGTATATATACACCATGAAATGCCACTCAGCCATAAAAAGGAAGAAAATAATGTTTTTTTGCAGCAACTTGGATGCAGTCGGAGGCCATTATTCTAACCGAAGTAACTCAGGAATGGAAAATCAAATATCGTATGTTCTCATTTAAAAGTGGGAGCTAAGCTTGAGGACGCCAGAGTATAAGAATGATATGATGGACTTTGGGGACTCAGTGGGGAAGGTTGAAAGGCGGTGGGGGATAAAATACTACATATCAGATACAGTGTACACTGCTTGAGTGACAAGAGTGCACTAAAATCTCAGAAATCACTAAAAGACCCATCTATGTAACCAAAACATATCTGTTCCCCAAAATCTATTGAAATAAAAAAGTCATTTCAAGCTTTTCCTGAAGATGGGTAATAATAAGGTGAGGCTTGTTCCCTCTTCATGTGTTGGTTCTCATTTATCTGAATGTGAAATATGGTTCTTATGGGGCTAGAATATGTGTAGGTCGGACAGGGGTGAGAGGTGAAGAGGCAAATGCCAGGTCCAGTCACTCCCAGATATTATACAAGGACAGATCTGAGTGACAGAATTTTAAGGCATATTCTTGAAGTTGCCCTGTATTCTGCATGAGCAGCTTTTCTATTCAGATTCTAAATTTAATGCTTGATCTGTCATCCCGACAAACAGCATCATTACTCACTTTTCCACCTTGGATTGCAAAGATTTTCAGCAGTTTGAATTGAGTAACAAGAAGATTCTTACCATTTGCTGCTCAAAACTAGTCTCAGGAATGTCAATAGTTATTTTTCAATATAAGAGGGCTGTGTGGTCAAAAAATTTTGGAAACTACTAGATGAAACATGATTAAAACTATTTTCTTTATTGTAAGACTTTCTTTGGACAAGGACTCATTTTTAAGGTAGCCACTTGTAAGCCCAGGGTTCTTTAGAACATATTTTGGAAATTGCAGCTACTTCCAGTTTCCTTCCCATTCCCAGTACTCTGAAGTCTGGTTAGGGCAAAAGAGTGGATCAGTAAAACACAGTAACAAACAAGCAAAAAAGAGCTAAAGGTAAACATGATCTATTATTTGCATGATAGTGAATAGCAGACAAAGCAAAACAAAACACAGCAACCTCCTCTCCTCTCCACTAGGGAAGCAAACAAATGGAAACAACAAAAACATGGCCTAAGGTAGTAGAGACACCTGGCTTCACAAGGTCTTGGTTGCTTATGAAACATATGCAGGCACTGGAGTCTAGACCCTGCCTGCCCAGCTAAATTAATAGTGCCTTGAAGGATTGTGTGGAGGGCTAAATGAGGTTATACAATGTAAAATGTCAAATATAGTGCCTGTTACATGGTAGATGTTCAAGAGATGATAGCTGCTCTTGTAATTTTAATATAATCACATTACATTAAAATGTTCTTTTTTGATATAATAAATGCCTTTGAAAAAATAAAATTTCTTCAAATTTTTATGCTATGAGTACAACCAGTGTCTCTAAATCTAGTTGACTGAAATTAAATACTGTTGATAAATTTCCCAAAATGTCTAGGTAAGTCTCAGTTTTAGATGTGTACTGTAATTTGATTACAGAAAAACTCCTAGTAGAGCCAGGATACGTTTAAGAGAGACTGTCCACTAAAAGGGTTCACATTTTGGACAAAACTCTGCAGCACAGGCATAGAGCACTGGCTCAGACTCTTCCAACGACTAGGGATTGATTGATCTTTCAGGGTTGTACTGAGAGTATGGGAGCTCCGAAAGACTCAAGTACAAACCTGACTAACAAGGCATTTACAATAAAAACAATAACTGCTGAGTGGACTAGGTTCCTAGATTCTTGTGTTTTCTTGCTGAAAACACACTTCAGAGAAAGTTCACAGCCTTTCTCTGAAGTGAACATGAGAGAAGGCTAAATCATATTCTGAAGTTGGCTTGATGAGTGAGTCACAGAAGGGAGGTGGCTTATAATGACAGCTTGTTTGGTGTCTACCACGTGCCAGAAGCTCTGCAAACAGTATCTCATTTAATAGCTTCACAAACATTCTGTGTGTTTGGTACCATTTGAGCCCCATTTTACCATGGAGAAAACTGAGAGATAAAGTAAACTACCAATGAAGACATGGCTAGTGAGGCCTGAAAACTTTCAGGCCAGAAGCCTTCGTGTTGTTCTTGACAGCTGTCTCTCTTACACTCCACATCCAATCTTTAAAGAAATCATATTTTTCTCTCCTTTTGAAATATTTCCAGAGAGACTTCCTACCATTTTCATGACTACCACCCCAGACCCTACCACTGGCATCCCACACTTGAATTACTGCAGGCATCCTTACAATGGCCTACAGTAACCTCTTCTTTTGATTGTATCTCTTACTACTTTTCCATGTCTTCACTCAACTCCTGTCATCCTGGCCTTCTTGAAATTCCTCAAAAGTGCCAGCAATGTTCCCATCTTTGAGGCAGTTGCTGTAGCCATTCCCCCCTGCATGGCATGTTATCCTTCAGCCACTTGCAGACGCCCTTGCCACCTTCAGATCATTTCTCAAATATCACTTTTCAACAAAAACTCCTTGATCATTCAAATTAATTATATCTTGTTTTCATTTTTGTAGTACTTATTTGGTTTCTAAAATACTATATGATTTACCTGTTATGCTTAATGCTTATTGTCATCTGTTCCAAAGAGTAGAGGGCTCTCTCTTCTGCTCACTGACACATCATAAGTGTCTAGAAAAGATATTTGGCACGTTGTAGGTGCTAAGGAAATATTTGTGTGGTGGATGAAAGACTTACCTGATTGCAAAGCCCACGATCCTTCTGCTGTATGACCATCATCTCAATGAAAGAGAACCAACCAGTCAGATACTTTGTTCAAAGACCCTCTTACCCAGAGACTTCTTAGATTAATAATACCAAAGTTTTCATTTCTAATTTTTCTTCCATAGCAGATCAGTACCTTTCTGACAAAATTTTCATTTATATAAAGAAAAGTCTTTTAATATATAACACTCAATCCTGGCATACCTGAAACTAGTATCTTTAAGGTAATTTTGTGTATCTATGTTTCCTGTTGAGGACCATATGAGGTCCTAATTTTTGAGCAGAGGCATCTTGCACAACACACTGAAACTGCCAAATAAATTGCTGCTATCTTGGTATCCACAAGCCATTGAATGTACCAGATCTACAATGCTGTATTCGAAGTAAAGTTTACCAATACCTAGGAAGAGCATTAAAAATTTTTTTTGATCAAACCTTTTGTCCAGGTTTTTTGTTTGTTACATTTAGTTATAATGCACATTGGGGACAACTTTTTTCCCCCCCAGGGTCAGTTCTTTTCTTTGCTTATTTTGAACAGATGAGAAAATTAAGGTACTATTAAGAAAAGTAAAAATAAGAGGGCAGAGGGAAAGAAAATGATATTTGCATTCCCAGCTCTGACTGTGGCAAAACAAAACAACGACAACAAATTAGCCTCTTTTCATGGACTTCCCAATTAATTACATAAGCCAAATAAATCCTTCCCCCACAAAACTCCCCCACCATCCTACTGTTTAACAAAACTGGTTTGATTTTGGATTTCTTTCTTTTGCAATTGAAAAGTCCTGACTAAAAAAACAAGGTTCCACAGTAGAATCACCTCAATGTCTTGCATCTCATTCAATTACATATAGAATTCATGTATAAAATAATGACCTGATGCTCTGAAAGTATAATGAAAAATCAAAATCAGTTATGTTTTAGTTTCTTCCTTTGTCCCTTCTCTTCTTCCCTCTTCTCTCTTTCCTTCCCATTTTTCCTACTCTGTTAGCCTCTGTCTTTATTCCAAAAGGTTTTAAACTAGCTGCATCCACTACATAGTAGGGAAGAAAAGTGGATATTATGCGTAGACATTTGTGTCAATGGTTATAACAACACATTTTCTGATTATTCTTCAGCTATCAAGAAATTAAATAAAGCAGCATTCCCATTCCCCAAATGCCCTGTTACCTGGCTAACAAATTTTCCTAGCAAGTAAAGAATCATTCCATTCCATCATTCCATGAAGTTTGTTTGTTTGCATTTTGCCACTTACTAGTTGTGTTACCTGTTTAAATTATTTAACCTTCTGAAACTTGGTTTTCTTATCGTAAATGAGAATTTTGAAATCTGCCTGGAATGCTCCGAAAGTGTAATAATGTAATAAGATAGTAGATACTGGTCTGGAGTAGATGCTCAATAAATGGCAGTTATTTTTATGTTATCACTATGACATTACTTTTGCCCACTATTTTTAGAATCAGGAAGGAGAATGACATAAAGGTGTTCTTACTCAGTCTTTAAGAATAGCTAAGGAAAATAGGACATTGCTAAGTAAGTAAGAAAACTCGTGTTCCTATTTCATGCTTACGCTTGCAACAATGTAAAAAAGCTAAAAATTAAGGTTTTTTATGGTAACCTCCCAATTTTCTATCCCTGTACCAATGATTTCCTGTGTTTCTCTTATTTTAAAGATCTGATCTGAAAGATAAAACCAGTGAGGTGTATCAGCAGAAGTGACAAAGTCCTAAGGGAAAGAAAGTTCTTTACTCCTATGCAGATTCAGCATCCCTTTTCTAGAACAGAGCAAACCAAACTTTACTGGGTTAGCTCCACATTGCAGATACTGTCCCTTAAGCTAGATTTTTACCAACCACAATAATGGCATCTATTTCTGTTACATCATTTCCATTCAACAAATATACATATTTTCAATGGCCTAAAACTCCAAGTATGCAAAGCATGCAGCCAGGGAGGGTGAAAGAACGCTGGAAGAAGATTGGGAAGCAAACATGGCATGACTTTGTTTTATCGTTTTGTCTTGGGCAAACTCTTTTGGATGTTTTTTTTTTCTTCTTCCAGTGACTGACTAAATGTTCATGTCTATAGCAATGAGGACCCTTAAAATTAACTGAATATCTTAAAGTACAGAGTTTTTCATAACCATGCAATATGTCTTGAATTAATCTTTTATTTTCCTCATAATAGGTATTACTACAAAAATAATGTCTTACATTTGCACAGTGCTCAGAGATTTACAAAATGCCTTCATGCACTTTATCTCATTTTATCCTTCTAATAAAATAATATAATAAATAAAATAATAAATAATAAAAAATAAAAATAATAAATAAATAAAATAATAATGGAGGTAGAGTTTGCCTGCATCTCTTGTAAAAACATTGTAAAATTTGAGGTGTAATATGTGTGAATATTTGGCCAAAGGTCACAAAGTGTGTAAGTGACATATTTGGTATCAATTTCTGGGCCTAAGTGCAGCACCATTTTTTGCTATAGTATATTTCAAGGGTTTTTTTTTTTTTGCTCATTTACCTATTTTCTCTGTTTCAACACACCAAACTTGAATATCTTCTTTGTACTAGTAAAGTCTTATTTTTGAGAAGAATTCAGAACTCCTTTGTTTTCATTTGAATGAAGAAGTCCACTTACTTTCCTACCCAATCGAGTTTCTGTAAGATACTGATTTGCCTCATCATCTTTTAGTAAGCTGAAAGTGTTATTTTGGAAGTATCAATAGCTGGCTTACAGCACACTTATTCCACTTCCTTACCTACTAAAATCCTCATTTAGTTCTACATAGTGGGGGCATGAGACTATGCAGCAAATTCTGCACATTCTTGGGGCATGTGTTTGAGAGTAGCTGTGAATAAATGGTGAAATCTCATGAAAGTTTTCCTGTCCTAAATTATTGAAGATTGATAAAGTGAGAGAGAGAGAGAGAGAGAGTTCTGTGTATGCATTACCTCTTTATCCATGTTTTCTTTTTTTCTTCCTTAGTTGGATAGTGATAAAAACTGGATGACGACATAGTATGCTGAAACAAAATGTCTGGAAAGATTTGTCTGGACTAAGGATGCTGAATTGAAAATAAGAGAAGTGCTGGCCGGGCGCGGTGGCTCAAGCCTGTAATCCCAGCACTTTGGGAGGCCGAGACGGGTGGATCACGAGGTCAGGAGATCAAGACCATCCTGACTCTCACGATGAAACCCTGTCTCTACTAAAAAAAAAAATACAAAAACTAGCCGGGCGAGGTGGCGGGCGCCTGTAGTCCCAGCTACTCGGGAGGCTGAGGCAGGAGAATGGCGTAAACCTAGGAGGCGGAGCTTGCAGTGAGCTGAGATCCGGCCACTGCACTCCAGTCCGGGCGATAGAGATCGAGACTCCACCTCAAAAAAAAAAAAAAAAAAAAAAGAAAATAAGAGAAGTGCTAATATTTCTTATAACCCAGGTTTTGTGCAATACTCCCCTCTATGCACCTTGTTCCCTTCCTTATTCCCCCACTCTTTATTTTTCAATAATGAACCTTCCTTTTTATTTGATATCTAGGTGGTTTTTTTCTCTCTCTCTCTCTTTCTCACTCTAGCAACAGCATATCATTAGTTGTTATTCAAGAGTAAATTCAGCCTTCTATTCTCTCAGACCTAATGGTCCAAGGAGTCTACAAACTCATCTGGATATTCCTTTACATCTCAGCTCAGCTGAGTGTTCTTGCTCTGGCTCTGTTATTGTTAAGAGGATTCATGTGGAAGTCACAAGTATCAAAAAACAAATGAAAATGCAAGAGCAGCATGAGACTCAGTGAGATGATTAAACTTCTGTTTAATTGAAATTTCAGAAATGGGGAAGAGAGGATGAGGCAGAAGGAATATCTATGGCCATAACTATGTTAAATTCTCCAAAGTAAAGATTCAGGAAGTGCTACCAAATATAAGCAAATTTGTGTTGTATTAAAATGGCCAAAAATCAAAGACAACACTAAGGAAAATAAGGTATTAAGGAATCACTGGTAAGAAACAGAACTGACCTGTATCACAGAAAATTCCCTGTTCCCAGAGTTGTGGACCTTGAAAACAAGTGCCTGGCAGGATGCATAATTGTTATAAATCGGTGACTGCTATGATGCCTCTGTTGCTCTCCCTTTGGAATGTGAGAGTCTGAATTATCATCTCCCCATCTCACCAATGTATTTTGGATGTGTGGCATGAAAATAACTACTTAGCTCACAGATCCATGGCTTAAGAAGAGATTCTCTCAAAATACTGCCCTTGAGAAATTCCACCTAAGAAGCCTCATTTGCATCAGGACCTCATGCAGATGACTATAGCCTGAGACGTTGAGCCTGATGCAGTGATTGGATGCGATTCTGGGGGTCTTCAGAGGTGGGGAGTAAATCTTGTGTGTGGAAGAGATGTGAATCCATGGGGCCAACAGAAGGACTAGGATAGATTTTTACAATAATGCCCCCAGTGAATCAAGCCTCTCAGTATCCAGGTGGCATAAAAAGTAGGTATCTTAGTTAGCTAGGGCTACCATAACAATATATTATAATGTAGATGACTTAAACAACATACATTTATTTTCTTGCAGTTCTGGAGGCTGGAAATCTGAGACCAGGATGATATAGCATGGTTCTGGTGAAGACTTGCTTCCTGGCTTGCAGATAGCTACTTACTCTCTCTGTCCTCACATAGTAGAGAGATAAAAAGAGAGAGCAAGCTGTCTGGCATCTCTTCTTGTAAGAATACTGATCCCGTCATGAGGGCACTGCTCTCATGGCCTCAACTGACCCCAACTATCTCCCAAAGGTTCTATCACCAAATACCATCCATTAGGGATTAGGACTTCAACACATGAATTTGAGGGAAACAGCACTCAGTCCACAGCAGTGAGGGAAGAACAAAAAACAAGGAATCAATGCAACAAATAGAAAATAGTTATAAAGACAATAGATATTAATCCTTTTATATCAATAATCACTTTAAATGTGAGTGGTCTAAATATATCAACTAAAAGACAAAGATTGTCAGAGTGGATTACAAAAAAAAAAAAAAACCAAGTAAATGTTGTCTGCAAGGAATGAATCTATGTTTAATATAAAACTCAGATAAGATAAAAGTAAAGGAATGGAAGAATAAATATGATCCTGACACTCATCAAATGAAAGCTGGAAGAACTGCATTAATATCACACAAAGTGGATTTCAGAACAAGAAAGGTTATTAGGGATATAGAGGAGCGTTACATAATTATACAGGAGTCCATTTTCTAAGAAGATATAGCAACACTAAATTTTCATGAACCTGAGAACAGACTGACAAAATACATGAGACAAAACTTATAAAACTGAAAAGAGAAAGAAAATATTCCACCATGATAGTTGGTAACAGATCTCTAGAAGTACATATAAACTAACAAAGTGATTTTCAGCTGGGAGAGGAACTGTGAAACTGGGGATAAAGATTGGAGAGTGACTTACTTTTCATTTTATGTCATTTTTTACCTTTTCACTTCTGTGTCCTTTACATCTACCATGTATGAAAAATGAATACAAGAAAAAAGAAGGAAAAAGTCTTTGGAATGAGATTTGAATTGAAATAACAATTCTGCCACATAATTAATGCCTCAGTTTTCTTATCTGTGAAATATGAACAAGTGTATCACTCTTCCAAAATTGCTGTGATAATTGAGGTAGATATGTATGTCAAATGTGGACGACAGTGCCAGACCCTTGATAAGCTCTTGCTAACTACTACTTTTATCTTAGGTATGATTCACATAAAATTTAACTGTGGTTGTTCAGCGGCAAAGGTCTCTGTTAATTATTTTTTAGTGCCCTAGGTTCTCCAAATTGTATTGTGTATGTTAATTCTGTAACTTCCTGCCACTCAAGTTAGATGATTCATATGCACAGAGCTCAGGAATTTATTCTCATGTCACCAATTGACATCACTGCATTAGACACCAGAGCACGTATTATTTGTGTCATCTTAATTGTGCCATTTTAATTGACACATAATAATTACACATATTTATGGGGCACAATATGATGTTTCAATACATGTATACATTGTGTAAATGATCAAATTAGGGTAATTAGCATATCCATCATCTCAAACACTTGCCCTTCTTTTGTGGTGAGAACATTGAAAATCCTCTCTTCTAGCTATTTCAATATACTCAATATATTATTATTAACTATAGTAACCCTACTGTGCAATACAACATCAGAACTTATTCCTCTTGTCTACTTGTGACTTTGCACCCATTGGTTATTCTGCCTCAGTCCTCTCCTCTCCAGTCTCTCGTAACCACTGTTTTATCCTCTACTTGTATGAGATCAACTTTTTAGGTTCCATATATGAGTGAGATCATACAGTATTTGTCTTTCTATGTCTGTCTCATTTCACTTAATGCAAAGTCCTCCAGGTTCATCAATATTGACATCACAAATGTCAATATTTCATTCTTTCTGATGATTGAATAGTATTCCATATATACTTCATTTTCTTTATCCACTCATCTCTTGTTGGACATTTAGGTCGATTCTATGTCTTGGCTATTGTAAATAGTGCCACAGCAAACATGAAAGTGCAGATATATTTTCAACCTACTGATTTTATGTCCTTTGGTTAAATATCTGGCAGTGAGATTGCTGGATGATGTGGTAGTTCCATTTTTTGTTTTTTGAGGAACCATCATACTGTTTTCCATAATGGTTATACTAATTCAATTTCTCACCAACAGTATGCAAGGATCCCTTGTTCTCCACTTCCTTGCTAACACTTACTTTCTTTTGTATTCTTGATAATATTCTAACTGGAGTGAGGTGATATATCATTGTGGCCTTGATTTGCATTTCCTTATAATTAGTTATGTTGAACATATTTTCATATACCTGTTGACCATTTATTTGTATGTCTTTTTTTGAGAAATGTCTAGTAAGCTCTTTTGCCTATTTTAAAATCACATTATTTGTTTTTGGTTATTCACCTGTTTGGGTTATTTATATAGTCTGGAGATTAATCCCTTTTCAGAATTGTGGTTTGCCAATGTCTTCTCTGAAAAGGTTGTCTCTTCACTCTGTAAATCGTTTTCTTTGCAGAGCGTTTTATTTTGTCTATTTTTGTTTCTGTTAATCATGCTTTTGAGGTCTTATCTAAAAAACTCTTGCCTGGTCCAGTGTTAGACAGTGATTCCTCTATGGTTTTTTTTTTTTTTTCTTTTTTTTCTAGTAGTTTCATAGTTTCAGGACTTACTTTTATGTCTTCTCAAGTTACATTAAGCTCATTTCGAGCTGATTATTGTATGTGGTCAGAGATGGGAGTCTAGATTTGTTCTTCTGCAAATGAATATCCAGTTTTCCTATCACTATTTATTTATTTGGAGATGAGTCTTGCTTTGTGCCCCCAGGCTGAAGTGCAGTGGTGCAATCTCAGCTCACTGCAACCTCCACCTCCCAGGTTCAAGTGATTCTCCTGCCTCAGCCTCCCTAGTAGCAGGGATTACAGGTGCATACCACCATGCCTGACTGATTTTTATAGTTTTAGTAGAGATGGGATTTTACCATATTAGCTAGGTTGGCCTTGACCTCCTGACCTCAAGTGATCTGCCCACCTCAGACTCCCACAGTGCTGGGATTATAGGCGTGAGTCACTGTGCTTGGCCCCATACTACTATTTATTAAAGAAGCTGTCCTTTCCCTAATGTGTGTTCTTGGAAACTTTGTCAAGAATCTTTTTGCTATAGATGGAGAAATTTATTTCTGAGCTCTCTATTCTGTCTCATTGGTTTATGTTTCTGGTTTTTCTTTTTTCTTTTTTTTTGGCAATACTATGCATCTTTGGTTACCACAGCTTTGTAGTATATTTTGAAGTCAGGTAGTGTGATGCCTCCAGCTTTGTTATTTTACTCAAGATGCCTTTGGTTATTTGGGGTCTTTTGTGATTCCATATGAATTTTAGAATAGTTTTTCTATTTCTGTGAAGAATGTCATTGATATTTTGATAGAGATTGCATGGAACCTGTAGATTGCTTTGAGTAATATGACATTTTAAAAACACTAATTTTTCCAATCCATGAACATGGGATATTTTTCTATTTATGTGTTCTCCTCAATTTCTTTCATCAGCGTTTTCTAGTTTTCATTGTAAAGATCTTTTACCTTCTTGATTAAATATATTCCTAGGGTTTTTTTGTACTTATTGTAAATGAGATTGTTTCTTGATTTCATTTTCAGATACTTTGCTATTGGTGTATAGAAATGCTACTGATTTTTATAGGTTGATTTTGTATGCTGCAATTTTACTGAATTCATGTATTAGTTCTAACAGTTTTTGGTGGAGTTGTTAGACTTTTCTATATATAAAATCATGTAATCTGCAAACAGAGACAATTTGACTTCTTGTTTTCCCATGTATTTCTTTCTCCTGCCTAGTTGTTCTGGCTAGGACTTCCAGTACTATGTTGAGTAAAAGTGGTGAAAGTGGTTGTCCTTGTTTTATTTCAGATCTCAAAGGAAAAGTTTTCAGCTTTTTCTCATTCAGTATGATGCTATCTGTGAGTTTGTCATATATGGGATTTATTGCATTGGGATATATACTTTCTATACCTCATTAGTTGAGAGTTTTTCTTCTTTTAATCATGAATGGATGTTGAATTTTGTCAGTTTTTTTCTGCATCTATGGAAATGATCATAGGGTTTTTGTCCTTCTTTCTGCTAATGCGATGCATCACATTATTGATTTGCATATGTTGAACAAGTCCTGCATCCCTTGGATGAATCCCACTTGATCATAGTGAATGATCTTTTTGATATTCTATTGAATTCAGTTTGCTAGTATTTTGTTGAGGATTTTTGCATGTATGTTCATCAGGAAACTCTATAGTTCTATTTTTTTTAATTGTATCCTTGTCTGGTTTTGGTATGAGGGTAATACTGACCTCACAGAATAAGTTTGGAAGTATTCTTTTCAATTTTCTAGCATAGTTTGAGAATAATTTGTATTAGATTTTCTTTAAATATTTGGTAGAATTCAGTAGCGAAGTTGTCAGGTCCCAGGCTTTTCTTTGACGAGAGACTTTTTATTACTGCTTCTAATTCCTCACTCATTATTGGTCTGTTTAGATTTATTTCTCTTCATAATCCAGTCTAGGTAAATTGCATGTGTCTAGGAATTTATATATTTCTTCTGGTTATTCAATTTGTTAATGTATACTTATTCAAGCCTGATTTTATTTATTCATGTCTTTCCTCTTTTTTTTTTTTTTTTTGGTTTAGTTAATGAATTGTTCTTTTTTTGTTTTTTGGTATTTTAGATAGAGTCTTGCTCTGTCACCCAGGCTGGAGTGCAGTGGCATGATCTCTGCTTACTGCAACCTCTGCCAGGTGGGTTCAAGTGATGCTTGTGCCTCAGACTCCTGAGTAGCTGGGACTGCAGGCTTGCGCCACCACGCCCCACTAATTTTTGTATTTTTAGTAAAGACAGGGTTTTACCATGTTGGTCAGGCTGGTCTTGAACTCCTGACCTCAATTGATCTACCTGCCTCAGCCTCCCAAAGTGCTGGGATTATAGGTGTGAGCCACTATGACTGGTCAAGAATTGTTCATTTTGTTTATCTTTTCTAAAAAACTGAGTCTTTGTTTATCTTTTGTATTGTTTTCCTAGTGTCCATTTCATTTATTTCTGCTCTGGTCTTTATTATTTTCTTTCTTCTCCTATTTTTTGTTTTAGCTTGTTCTTATTTTTATCCAGTGTCTTGAGTTACAACATTAAGTTGTTTATTAGAGATTGTTTTTTAATGAAGCTGTTTATTGGTGTAGCTCCCTTTTATAACAGTTTCTGGTATATCCCATAGGTTTTAGTATGTTTTTTTTTCCATTTTCTTTTTTCTCAAGAAAATATTAAATTCTCCTTCTAATTTCTTCTTTGACGCATTGGTTATTTAGGAGCTTGTTTTTAAATTTCCATGTATTTGCAAAGTTTGTGAAGTTCCTCCTGTTATTGTTTCTAGTTTTATATCATTGTGGTCAGAAAATATACTTGATATGATCTCCATTTCCTTAAATTTGTTAGACTTCTTTTGTGGCCCAACATATTTATCCTGGAGAGTATTCCATTTGCAGTTGAGAAGAATGTATATTCCACAGCTATTTCACGGAATGTTCTGTAAAGGTCTGTTAGGTTCACTTGGTCTGAAGAGCAGTCAAAATCCAATGTTTCTATGTTGATTTTCTGCTTGGATGATCTGTCCATTATTGAAAATGGGGTGTTGATATCCCCTCTTTTTTTCCCACTTCCTCCCAAACACATATTACAAATATCACAGAAAATTGTAACAACAAAAGCAACTGGTTTTCAACATATAGTGAGCTCAAGCACGAAGGGTGAGTACTGAAGATCTACAGAGGTCAGACTGGGAGCCCTGCCACAGGAAGTTTGAATCTCTCAAAACAGCTCTTTCCTCCCACAGTCCAGGCTCATCACTTCTTCCTAATCTAAGGTGGCTTATCCACACATAGAAATATAGGCTGCTCCATATATGTTAATAATTGCTCTGTTGTGTTTCACGAGGGATCTTCACAAGCCAAACCCCGGCTCAAATTCTGTACTGGAAGTTCCTGTTGCTGTCAAAGAACTCTTGCCCTCTCTGCACTACTTTGCTGCTGAAGCGACCTGGATCCCCTGCCTTCAACTTCTCCAGCTTCTGATCACTTGGCAGCCTACCATCATCAGTTCTTCTGGTGCTCTCAGAATCACTGGTGTACTTCTGCAGCTCTCTCTGACGACCTAGGGCTGCAGCAAGAGGCACAGAGCTCTCCTTCTCCAGATTCTGGCTTCCTTTTTTCTTTCCCTTCCATCTCCTTGGTACATTTGTCCTGTGAGTGTTTGACTCTATCACTTTCAAAGCTGTGGTGTGATTCGGGTCTTTGGATGAGGCTTCATGCCATGGCATAAGCAAACAACCTGATACAGAGTGCCCTACAGGGAGTGGCTTTGAGGCATTTCCAGGGCCCTGAAGCTGCTGGAGCAAGTGGGCAACCCCAGTTTTCTTAAGGACTTTTTGATCCTGCTTCAGTTTCAGCTGCAATGTGGGTACCAACTTGCTTTTTAAAACTCTTGAGATCACATCAATGCTGACATCAAAGCCTTCAGCCAACCTGAGAACTGACCAGGACTCTGCAAATTCCTTATGTAAATACTGGATCTACACCAGGGGTTCCCATGTCAGGGTTCTGGGCAGAGCACCAGGTGTCTCCATTTGCCTCCAAATTTTCCGGAATCAGATTGCTTTTTTTCTGTCACTGCAGGGTGCTATAGAGAACTAGTGATAGAAGCCGTGTGTGGAAGCAGGATGGATGTTTGAAGAGCCTCAGGCTAAATCATGGAGCACCCAGCCCTCTTCTCTTTGATAGCAAGGGCAATCAGGCCATGTCTGTCAGCTTAGAGCTGCTCTGTAAACCCAGAAATCTGACACCTAGAGCAATAACTGCCCATAAGCATGCCGAACTCTCTCTAAACTGGTGATGAAATACGTCACTGGTGAAGGGACTAGTGGTCCTAGGGGAGCTGGACACCTGACACTGCTCTGGACATTGGGTAAGAAGAAACAAGGACCCCTATGCATGTAGCAGCAGGACGCCTGGAACCAAGGGGGTGTGGCCTGGGGTGCCAGGGTGCGAGGCCCTGCTTCAAGTTGAGGGCCCAGGGAGGAGCCGGTACCTCTCCACCTCTTGTAGCTCCCATTCCTCTGGCTCCTAGTCAGAATTGGGGTCCAGCTCCCAGCTGATAGGGCCTGGGCCTCCACCCCCTAGATCATGAACCCACAGTGAGCAATGGCAACACAGACATGCCAGTCTAGCTAGAGACTCAGAGTAACCGCCATGTCAATGCATACCAGCCTTCAGCATTCTACAACATGGCAGCAACCTGACATCTCCTCTTATTATTGTATTGTAGTCTCTTTGGATCTACTAATGTTTGCTTTATATATTTGGGTGCACTGATGCTGGGTGCATATATATTTATGATATATCCTCTTGCTGAACTGATTCCTTTATCATTATATAATGATAAATATTTTGTTTCTGCAGTTTTGGATTTAAAGTTAATTTTATTTGATGTAAGTGTAGCTTTTATTCATCCCTTCACCTTCAGTCTATGTGTGTTCATACAGGTGAAGTGAGTTCTTATAAGCAGCATATAGTTAAGTCTTGATTTTTTAAAGAATTATTTAACCACTATATATCTTTTAATTAAATAATTTAATTCATTTATATTCAAGGTTATTATTGACTGGTAAAGACTTACTCTTGCCATTTTGT
>NW_012117722.1:978618-992389 GCF_000951035.1 Colobus angolensis palliatus | reverse complement strand
TAACTGAGTGTATTTGGATCTTCTCTCTTCTTTTCTTGTTTAGTCTTGCTAGTGGTCTATCAATTTTGTTTATCTTTTCAGAGAATCAGCTTTTTCTTTCATTTTTTAAATATATTTTTTATTTCAATTTCACTTAGTTCTGCTGTGATATTTGTTATATCTTTTCTCCTGCTGGGCTTCAGTTTGGCTTGTTCTTATTTCTCTAGTTCCTTGAGGTGTGACCTTAGATGGTCTATTTGTACTCTTTCAGACTTTGATGTAGGCAGTTAATGCTGTGAACTTTCCTCTTAGCATCACTTTTGCTGTATCCCAGAAGTTTTGATAAGTTTTGTCACTCACTATTACTGTTCAGCTCAAAGAGTTCTTAAATTTCTGTCTTGATTTTATTGTTGACTCAAAGATCATTCAAGAGCTGATTATTTACTTTCCAAATATTTGTGTAGTTTTGAGGGTTCCTTTTAGAGTTAGTTTCCATTTTTATTCCACTGTGGTGTGAGAGGACATGATATAATTTTGATTTTCTTTTCTATTTTTTTTTTTCGAGACAGAGTTTCTCTCTGTCATCTAGGCTGGAGTGCAATGGTGCGATCTTGGCTCACTGCAACCTCTGCCTCCCGGATTCAAGCGATTCTGCTGTTTCAGCCTCCCTGAGTAGCTGTGAATACAGGCATGCGACACCACTCCAGACTTTTTTTTTTTTTTTGTATTTTTAGTAGAGACGAGGTTTTGTCATATTGGCCAGGCTGGTCTTGAACTCCTGACCTCAGGAGATCCACCCTTCTTGGCCTCCCAAAGTGCTGGGATTACAGGTGTGAGCCACCATGCCTGGCCAATTTTTATTTTCTTAAATTTATTGAGACTTGTTTTGTGACCTATCACATGGTGTACCTTCAAGGATGTTTCATATGCTGAGGACAAGAATGTATATTCTGCAGTTGTAGAATAGAATGTTATGTAAATATCTGTTAAGTCCATTTGTTCTAGGGTAGTTTAAATTCATTGTTTCTTTGTTTACTTTCTGTCTTGATGACCTGTCTAGTGCTGTCAATGGAGTATTGAAGTTCCCCACTATTATTGTGTTGCTGTCTATCTCATTTCTTAGGTCTAGTAGTAATTGTTTTATGAATTTGGGAGCTCCTATAAATATAGGATTGTGATATTTTCCTGTTTGGCTAATCCTTTATCATTATATAATGTCTCTCTGTTTTTTTTTTTTTTTTTAATTACTGTTTTTGCTTCAAGTTTGTTTTGTCTAATACCGGAATAGCTACTCCTGCTTGCTTTAGGTTTTCATTTGGTGGGGTATCTTTTTCCACCCCTTTACCTTAAGTTTATGTGAGCTTATATATGTTAGATAGTTTCTTAGAAACAGAAGATACTTGCTGGGTGGATTTTTATCCATTCTGCCATTTGTATCTTTTAAGTGGAGTATTTAGGCCGTATACAACATTCAACATTAGTATTGAGATGTAGGGTACTCTTACATTCATCATGTTAGTTGTTGTCTTCGTATCTTGTGTTTTGTGTGTGTGTTATTATTCTATAGGCCTAGTAAAATTTATGCTTTAAGGAGATAATATGGTTTGGTTCTGTGTACCCACCCAAATCTCACCTTGAATTGTATTAATCCTCATGTTTCAAGGGTGGGACCAGGTGGAGATAATTGAATCATCAGCACAGTTTCCCCCATGCTGTTCTCATGATAGTAAGTGAGTTTTCATGAGATGTGATGGTTTTATAAGGGGCTTCCCCCTTGACTTGGCAGTTATTCTCTCTCCTGCCACCCCGTGAAGAGGTGTCTTCCGTCATGATTGTAAGTTTCCTGAGACTTCCCAAGCCACGCCTAACTGTGAGTCAATTAAACCTCTTTTCCTTATAAATTATCCAGTCTTGGGTATTTCTTCATAGCAGCTTGAGAATGGATTAATGAAGTAAATTGATACTGCAGAGAGTAGGGTGCTACTATAAGAATACCCAAAAATGTGGAAGTGACTTTGGAACTGGGAAACACGCAGAGGTTGAAACAGTTTGGAAGGCTCAAAAGAAGACAGGAAAATGTGGGAAAGCTTGGAACTTCCTAGACACTTGGAGGGCTCAGAAGACAGAAAGATGTAGGAAAGTTTGGAACTTCCTAGAGACTTGTTAAATGGCTTTAACCAAAATGCTGATAGTGATGTGAACAATGAAGTCCAGGCTGAGATAGTCTCAGATGGAGATGAGGAACTTGTTGGGAATGGAATAATGGTGATTCTTGCTACTCTTTAGCAAAGAGACTGATGGCACTTTGCCCATGCCCTAGAGTTCTTTGGAACTTTGACCTTGAGAGAGATGATTTAGGGTATCTGGCAGAAGAAATTTCCAAGCAGCAAAGCATTCAAGAAGAAGCAGAGCATAAAAATTTGGAAAATTTGCACCTTGATGATGCAATAGATGAGAAAATCCCTTTTTCTTGGGAGAAATTCAAGTCTGCTTCAGAAATTTGTATAAGTAATGAGGAGCCAAATGTTAATCACCAAGACAATGGGGAAATGTCTCGGGCATATCGGGGACTTTGTGGCAGCCCCTCCCATCACAGACCAGGAGGCCTAGGAGATAAAAATGGTTTTGTGGGATGGTCCCAGGGTCCCCCTGCTGTGTGCAGCCTAGGGACTTTGTGCCCTGTGTCCTAGGTGCTCCAGCCATGGCTAAAAGGGGCCAAGATACAGTTCTGGCCATGGCTTCAGAGACAGCAAGCCCCAAACCTTGGAAGCTTCCATGTGGTGTTGAGCCTGTGGACACACAGAATTTAAGAATTGAGGTTTGGGAATCTCCACCTAGATTTCAGAGGATGTATGGAAATTCCAGGATGTCCAGACAGAAGGTTGCTGCAGGGAAGGAGCCTGTATGGAGAACCTCTGCTAGGACAATGCAGAGGAAATGTGGGGTTGAAGCCCCCACACTGAGGCACTGCCTAGTGGAGCTGTGAGAAGAGGGCCACCATCCTCCAGACCCCAGAATGATAGATCCACTGACAGCTTGCACTGTGTGCTGGAAAAGCCAGCCCATGAAAGCAGCTGGGAGAGGGGCTGTTCCCTGCAAAGCCATAGGGGAGGAGCTTCCCAAGGCCATGGGAGCCAACCTCTTGCATCAGCATTACCTGGATGTGAGACATGGAGACAAAGGAGATCATTTTGGAACTTTAAGGTTTAAAGACTGCCCTACTGGATTTCAGACTTGTATGGGCCTGTAGCCCCTTTGTTTTGGCCAACTTTTCCCTTTTAGAATGGGTGTATTCACCGAATGTCTGTACTCCCATTGTATCAAAGAAGTAACTAACTTGCTTTTGATTTTAAGGGACTTGCCTTGTCTCAGATGAGACTTTGGAATGTGGACTTTTGAATTAAATGGAATGAGTTAAGACTTTGGGGCGATTTGGGGAAAAACATGATTAGTTTTGAAGACTTGCCTTGTCTCAGGTAAGACTTTGGATTCTGGACTTTTGAGTTAATGAGTTAAGACTTTGGGGGACTGTTGAAAGGGAATGATTGTGTTTTGACATGTGAGGACATGAGATTTGGGAGAGGACAGGGGTGGAATAATATGGTTTGGCTCTGTGTCCTCACCCAAATTTCATGTTGAATTGTAGTAATCCCCATGTGTCAAGGGGGGGACCAAGTGGAGGTAATTGAATCATGGACAGTTTTCCCCATGTTGTTGTGATAGTGAGTGAGTTCTCACGAGATCTGATGGTTTCATAAGGGGCTTCCCTCTTTTCTTGGCTCTCATTCTCCTGCTCGCCTGTGAAGAGGTGCCTTCCACTATGATTGTAAGTTTCCTGATGCCTCCCCAGCTACGCGGAGGTGTGAGTCAATTCAATCTGTTTTCTTTAGAAATTATCCAGTCTTGGGTATTTCTTCAGAGAAGCATGAGAATGGATTAATACAGGAGGTTCTATTTTGGTGTATTTCAAGGTTTTGTTCCAAGGTTTAGAACTCCTTTTAGCATTTCTTCTAATTCTGGGTTAGTAGTGCTGAATTCTCTCAGCCTTTGTCTGAAAAAGACTTTATCTCTTCTTCATTTATGAAGCTTTGTTTGTTTATTAAAATCTTTTTTCTTTGTCTTTGTCTGATTGGGTTAATTCTAAAACTTGTCTTCAAGCTCTGAAGTTTATTCTTCTGCTGGTTCTAGTTTAGTCTTGAAATTTTCCAGTGCAGTTTGTATTTCTCTAAGTTTGTCTTTCATTTCCAGAAGTTGTGATTGTTTTTTCTTATAAGATCTATTTCTCTGGAGAATTTTTCATCCATATCTTGTATTATTTTTTTACATTTCTTTAAGTTGTTTTTCACCCCTCTCTGGTATCTCCTTGAGTAGCTTAATAAACAACCTTCTGAATTATTTATCTGGCAATTCAGAGATTTCCTGTTAGTTTTGATCCATTGTTGGGGAGCTGGCATGATTTTTTGTGGGTGTTACAGAGCCCTGTTTTGTCATCTTACCAGAATTGCTTTTCTGGTTCCTTCTCATTTGGGTGAACTATTTTATTAGGAAGTCTGGAACTCAAGGCCTGCTGCTCAGATTCTCTTGTCCCACAGGTTGATTCCTTGATGTGGTGCTCTCCGCCTTTCTCTGGGGATGGGGCTTCCTAAGAGCCAGACTGCAATGATTGCTATTGCTCTTCTGGGTCTAGCCACCAGTGGGGCTACCAGGCTCTGGGCTGGTGCTGGGGAATGTCTGAAAAGAGTACTGTGATGTGATCTGTCTTCAGGTCTCTCAGCCATGGATACCAGCACCTGCTCTAGTGGAGGTGACATAGACTCTGTGAGAGTGCTTGGTTGTAGATACGTTTAGTGTTCTGGCTTTCTCAAATGCTAGTTATGCTAGCAGTGAATTTGTTGTGTGGACACACTCAAAACCTCTGGTTGACTGGGCATGGTGGGTCACACCTATAATCCCAGCACTTTGGGAGGCCGAGGTGGGTGGATCACCTGAGGTCAGGAGTTTGAGAACCCTGGCCAACATGGCAAAACCTCGTCTCTACTAAAAATACAAAAAATAGCAGGGAGTGGTGGCATGTGCCTGTAGTCCCAACTACTGGGGAGGCTGAGGCAGAAGAATCACTTGAACCCAGTAGGTGGAAGTTGCAGTGAGTGGAGATCATGCCACTGCACTTCAGCCTGGGCAACAGAGTGAGATCAAGATCAAGTCTCAGAAGGAAAGGAAAACAAAACAAAACAAAACAAAACAAAACAAAACAACAACAACAAAAACCTCTGGTTATCCAGGATGTTGCAGGCAGTGGAATTAGCTGTTGTCTTCTTCTTCCTGGGATCAGGGTTATTCTGTCAGGAGTTGCTATAATAGCCTGAGTTGGTTAGTCTCCAGTCAGGATTTGGCACTTTCAAGAGAGCACTAGCTGCGGCCAGGAATTCTTTGTTATTGCAATGTTTCTGTAAGTAGATCCAAGATAAGGGGGCACAACAAGCCATGCAGAACCACATGCAGAAGCACCAGGTTGGTCAGGAAGCTGAGGGCACATGATGATTTTTATGTGGCCACATCACCCAAATGTATTTGTCCATTTCTATGCTTCTGAGGATCCTGGCATCTTAGCTATGGATCTCCCAACACCTGCCAGTCACAGCACCACAGAAGTTAGCTGTCTAGGAGCAGAGAACACAGAGCAGTGATGACAAAATATAACTATTTCTTTTTTCTTTCAGCACTTTGATTCTATTGTCCTGTTGTCTCCTGGCCTACAAGGTTCTGCTAAGAAATGTGCTCAGAGTCTAATGGGGAGTCCCTTATATCTGACTTGACACTTTTCTCTTGCTAATGTTAGAATTCTGTCTTTGTCTTTGACTTTTGAAGTTTGACTATAATGTCTGTTGGGGATGACCTGTTTGCATTGAATTTGACCATTAAGCGTCCTAGGTCTGATGTCTCTATCTTTCAGAAGATTTGGGAAGTTTTAAGCTATTTTTTTGTTAACTAAGCTTCCTTTGCCTTTCCCTGTCCCCTCTTTCTGAACATTGCATTGTGAATATTTACTTAATGGTGTCTCATAAGTTCTGTAGGCATTCTTTACTCTTTTTAATTTTTGTTTTCTCTGACTGGGTTGTCTCAAAATATCTGTCTTTAAATTCAAAAATTTCTTTTTTATTTTCTTTTGCTTGATCCAGTCTGCTGTTGTAGGTGGTAGTTGTGTTGAGTTGTATTGTTCATTTTATGTATTGAATTCTTCAGCTCCAAGAATTCTGTTTAGTTTCTTATAATAATATCTGTCTCTTTGTTGACTTTCTCATTCACATTATGAATTGTTTTCCTCATTTCATTTCCCGTATTCTCTTATGTCTCATTGAGTTTCCTTAAAATTATTATTTTAAACTCCCTTTCAGGCATCTCCTAAATTTTCTCTTGCTTTTTGAGGTCAGTTATCAGAGAATTATTGTGCTTCTTTGAGGGTGTTATGTTTTCTTACTTCTTTTGTTTCTTGTGTCCCTATCTTGATATCTGTACATCTGGTGGGACAGTTGCTTCTTGCATTTTTATGGGGTAACTTTCTTAGAGAAAGTTTTTTTTTTTCCTTGTAGATGCATCCTAGGATGTCAGTTGAGTAGTGTGCATTGGCTTTGGTTTAGGTAGGTGCAAAGTGTGCTTCATGGGGTTTCTTCAGCTGTAATCAGTGTCAGTGATGCCTGTGAGTTTCTCAGTGGCCTCAGCTGTAGAAGTTTGTGGTGGCAGTGGTATGGCTTTGCTGGGGCCAGGACAGTGGGCTGCTTCTCAAACGAAGGGAGTTCATTGTCTTTGCCTCAGCATCCCTGTTGTGCAGAACCACCTGTACACTGGAGAATAGGACACTACATGGGCTTGGGTGCTGGGCTTACAGCTGTTATACTGCCTCACTTCCAATTATTGATATTGTGGCACTGTAGCCAGGTGTGTGAGCATGGTGGAATGGCAGTGCAGCCTCAGAAATGGAGGAGTGCAGTGGCTACTGTTCCCTGAGCAGAGTGTGACTTCAGTGACTTCAGTTTCAATTTGACAGTGTGCCATAGCAGCTTGCATCATGGTGGGGTTGATGGGTCCTAGGGGTTTGGGGTGGGTTCCTCCTCCGGAATAATGCAGCCGTGTGAACTCCAGGCAGTTCCCTAAACTGGGCTCAGAGCGTTGTATTGCTGTGGAATTATCCAGTAGTAGAGACTTCAGGTATCTGCAGTAGCAATGGAGTGGCAAATGGAGGGGGCCCCCTGTTTACCTTTTCCCTGCAGGGAGAAGTCTTTCTTAGTTTGGAGCTGATCTCAACTAGGGAGATGGGATGGAAGAGGTGTGGCATTTTCTTTCCTTCTCTATGCTGCCAATCTGAGTTTCTGTTCTCCATGTCATTTTCTCTACTCTCCTCCACCCCCATCCATATTCCAGTACTCCCCTTTAGACTCTAGCTGAAATGTAGTTGCTTATTTATTGTTTTGGTCCTTTTTATGAGGTAAGACACATTAGACACCTTTAATCAGCTATCTTGCTGACATTACTCATCATCTTCATTTTTGATTGGGTTTAGTGCCCAGTTCACTAAGACCTTATCACCTCTGCCATGTGTTGGGAACAGCTCTTAGTAATGAATACCAGCAGATCCTTACATGGGTTTTTTTGGTTTTGTTTTTGTTTTTTGTTTTTTTTTTTGCTTGCTCAAGCATCACAAGGCAAAGTGTAGAGCAAAACTGAGCAGAAGCTAAGAGTGTAGGTAGGAAATAAGAGGTAAAATAATTGGACAGATTTTCTGGTTGGCTCAATCTTTTTTCGAGATCAATTCCAAAATTATTTGCTTAATAGTTTAGGTAATGAAGGACCATATTTGTTGAGGCATAACATTGTAGTAAATTGAATCAATACATAATCACTCTTAAGTCACTTCCATTTACAATGTATATGAAACATAAGAAAAGTAGTGAAAGTTGGGCCAGGTGAGGTGTCTCACATCTGTAATCCCAGCACTTTGGGAGGCTGAGGCAGGTGGATCACGAGGTCTGGAGATGGAGACCATCCTGGCTAAAATGGTGAAACCCCATCTCTACTAAAAATACAAAAAATTACCCGGGTGTGGTGGCGGGCCCCTGTAGCCCCAGCTACATGGGGGGCTGAGGCAGGAGAGTGGCGTGAACCCGGTAGGCGGAGCTAGCAGTGGGCTGAGATTGCACCACTGCACTGCAGCCTGGGTGACAGAGTGAGACTCTGTCAAAAAAAAAAGGTAGTGTAAATTAAAACAGGTGTAATAATCATAGTCATTATTCAAAAGCACAATGCAGAATTTGACCATGAAAAGAAATTACATCACTTTGAGTAAACTTTTGAAGCTTTTTGACATTTTGAAGCTAAGAATTTATAAAAGGTTAAAGGATCAAAAATTAATTCGGAATAAAGGTTGGTTCATGCATTTTAAGGCAGGTCAGCCTTATATAAATGTACTGTGACCAGACAATATTGCTAGTGCTGTGGTATGAAATGTTTAAAAAGGAAAAATCTTTGTGCTTTGTTGATTCAGAACTATTTATAATGTGCTATCTTTTCCTGTTTTCCCCTACTACTGTGTCTTTGTATTGTCCTTGAATTCTCAAAAGTGACACCTTATTGAGGTTTATCTTTGTATTTGGCAATTTTCTTCTTACTCCTACATGTCTAAAGTAACCATATTTCTAATTTTAAAAAATCATGTGGAAGTTATGCTTTCAATCGAGATGTAATAACAGGAACTGGATTTACAGTCTGGCCAAAACAAAAAGAAAAGTACACATATGAAACAATGGTTTTCAATATATTTGACATCAGGCAATACATCACAGTGATTCCTGGGAGACAGGAAATGAACAAGGTATACAACGTTAGAGCCTTGAGAGTGTTTCCAGGTTGTTGTGTAGGGAGGGGAACCCAGTGATCTCCTTGGGTTAAGGAGACAGAGCTAACAGTCCAAGAGAATACAGTTACTAGAGTTTGCTGGACAGAGTACTGGATAGGAGAGGTCTGTACAGAGAAATAACTCTGAAGATCTGAATAAGGTATTCTTTGGTATCTTTGGATATTAGCATTGCCGAAGGAAATATTGTGAACTTAAAGTTAAAGAGTCCTGATCAGTGTATTCAAGTGAGCAAACTACTCAAGGTCCAGAAAAGAACTCCTTGAAAGATTTAGAGGGAATAGCATCCAACAATTAAACAGGGTTAAGAATAGTGCCAGTTTCTACCTGCTGGAATAAAAAAATCTTTACTTAATAGGGCATTGAGTAAAGTACACAGGGCCTTTCTTCAGTTGTAGGAAATAGCCATAGACTGAGCACTGCTTCAGTCCTGCATAACAAATATTAAAAGCAAGCTCTGACTTACTCAAACTGTTGCAGGTAACTTAGCTGCATCCTAGAACAAAAGCTAAGACTATTTATAGCAGTAGAAAAAAATCAGTACTCAACAAGGTAACACAATATCTGGCATCCAATAAAAATTACTACACATGCAAGAAACAGAAAATCAAGATCCATAATGAAAAGAATAAGCAACTGAAACTGACCAAGAATTGACATAGAAAATAGAATAGCAGAAGAGGACATTAAACAATTATTATGGTTGTATATAATATATTCCAAAAGTTAAGTGGAATACATGTAAGATATTAAAAAATGCCCAAATCAAAGTTCTAGAGATGAAAACTAAAATGTGTGACTTGAAAAGTAACGTGGTTATGACAAATTAGCATTGCAGAAGAAAATATAGTGAACTTGAAGTTAAAGCAATAGAAATAATTCAAAGTAAAACACACAGAGGAAAAAGAATCAGATAACAAAGTACAAGACATTGATAAGTTGTAGAGAAATATTAAGTCATCTATGTATGCAATTAGAATCCCTGAAGAGAGAGAAAATCAAAAAAAATTGAAGAAATAATAGTCAAGATTTTTCCAAATTGATAAAAGCCATAAACCCACATATTCAAGAAATGCAGTAAATCCCAAGCACAAAAATTTTGAAGAAAATTGCATGAAAGCCAGATTGCTAAAACTACTGGGAAGAGAAAATCTTAAGATCAGCCAGAACAAAAAAGACACATAAGAGAAACAAAGATAAGAATAACAGAATTTTATTTTCATCAACAATGCAAGCAACATTTTTATGTGTTATGTAAGAAAAAATGTTAACTCAAAATTCCATAGTAAAAATATCTTTGAAAACTTAAATGAAATAAAAATGTCATAGAATATTTTAAAAAGCTGAAAAAATTCATCATTAGCAGGTCTGCAATATAGGAAGCATCAAAAAAAGTCCTTTAGTGAGAGGGAGAAATATATCAGATGGAAATATAGATTTACAAAAAGAAAAAACAAACACTGAAAATTATAAGTGTATGAGATTTTTTCCTATTGTAAAAAATCTGTTCAAAAAATAATTGTCTGTTAAAACAAAAACAATAACAAAGTAGTGTAGGGTTTATAGCATTTGAAAATGTAAAACATATTGCAATAACAATGCAAAAACAAGGATGAGAGTTAGAGTAATGTACCACTGTAACATTCTTATACTATAACAAAGTGGTATAATATAACTTGAAAATACACTGTGATAAGTTAGAGATGTATACTCTAAATCCTATAGCTGCTACTAAAATAAAAAATAAAGAACTAGATCTAATAAGCCAATTGAAGATGTAATTGAATCACTTAAAATATTAAATTAATTCAGAAAGGGAAGGAAAAGAAAACAACAGATGGAATAAATATGAAACAAATATCAAAATTATAGGTTTAAATCTGACCATATCAATAATAACATTTAACATAGATTATGTAAATACTTCAATTAAATCAGCAGTTATCAGATTGGATAACAAACCAAGACCCAGCTCTATGCTGCCTACAAAAAATACCCTTTAAAAATAAAGATACAAATAGGCAAAAAATAAATAAATGAAAGCATAGAAAGCATATACCATATGAACATTAATTAAGAAAAACTGGAATGGATATATTAGTATCAGAAAAACTCTTGCTCTGAAATCTATGTATAAATATATTCATGGATAAAGAAAGTTATTTCATAATGATAAAGGATCAATTCTTTAGGAAGACTTAGAAATACAAAATGTTTTTATGCATCTAATAACAGCTGCAAAATATATGAAGCAAAACACATAGATGGAATCTATTTAAAAAAATACTGGGACTAATAAATGCTGTTGGCAAGGTTACAGGATACAGTATCACTTAAAAAAATCAATTGTGTATACTAGCAATAAAGAATCTGATATTACAATTTAAAATATCATTTAAAATAGCATCAAAATATGTAATAACTGGAAATAAATCTGACAAAAGATGCCCTAGAACTATATACTGAAAATTGCAAAATGTAGCTGAGAGAAATTCAAGAAGCCCTAAATAAATAGAGAAACATAATATGTCTATGAGTTCAGAGGCTCAATATTGTTAAGATGTTAAATCTCCCAAATTGGCTTATAGAATCAATTCAATAAAAATGCCAAAGGGGTTTTTGTTTTTGTTTTGCAGAAGTTCAGAAACTGGCATTAAAATTCATGTGAAAATGCAGAGGGTTGAGAATAGACCAAACAACCTTGAAAAAGAAGGAAGTTATAGAATTAAAATTACCTGACTTCAAGAATGCTTATAAAGCTACAGTAATTAAGACAGTGTGGTATTGGCATAAAGAGAGGGAAATAGAATAATGGAAAAGAATAGAGAACTCAAAAATAGATTCACACATATATGAACAAAGGCTATTCAACAAAGGTGAAGAGAAAATTCAGTTGAGAAAGATTATTGTTTGCACTGAATGATACTGAAAAAGACCATATCCATATGCCCCAAAATAACTTCTATTTATATCTCATAACATATATAAAAGTTTACTCAAAACGGATTATAAAACTAAATGTAAAACTCAAACCAAGCAACTTGTAGAAGTAAGCATATGAGGAAATATTTGTTACTTTGGGTTAGGCAGAGATTGCTAAGATAATACAGCAAAACTATAATTAATTTGACTTCATCTAAATTTAAAACTGCTTTTTCAAAGATACTGTTAAGAGAATGAAAAAAAAAAAAAGCCACAGATTTTGAGAAAGTGTTGTCAAATCTAATAAAAATCTTGTATCCAGCTTACACAAAGAACTCTCAAACTCAATGTAAAGAAAATGCTATAGGCTGAATGTTTGTGCACCCACTCCCAACTCATGTCTTGAAATCTTAACCCCTGTTTTGATGGTTTATCAGTAGGTGATAACTGCTCTCATAAAAGACACTTAGGAGGGCTCCCTCACCCCTTCTGCCATGTGAGGATACAGGGAGAATATGATCGTCCATGAACTAGGCAGTAGGCCCTCACCAGTCACTAAATCTGCTGGTGCCTTGATCTTGGACTTCCCAGCCTCCAGAACTATAATAAATAAACTTTTGTTGTTTATATGCCACCCAGTCTATAGTATTTTGTTATGACATTCCAAGTGTGTTAAGACAGAAAACAACCTAATGTAAAAATTGGAAAAAATGCTTGAAGAGACATTTCAGTAATCAAGATATAAGGATAGAAAATAAGCACAAAAACAAAGATGTTGACGACCGTCAGTGGTCATGAGAGAAATGCAAATAAAAATGACACGATACCATTATAAACCTTTAAGAATGGTTAAAATAAAAAAGACAAACTAAACTTACCAAGTGTTGGCATGTATGTGAGAGAACTAGAACGCATGCATTGCTGGTGGGAATGTAAAAAGTTGTGAACACTTTGGAAAACAAGTTGGTACTTTCTTTAAAAGTTAAATAGATGCAATACTTCTCTCTTATCTTCAGTTTTGTTTCCCACAGTTTCGGTTGTCTGCAGTTAACTGTGGCCCAAAAATATTAAATGGAAAACTTTAGAAATAAACAATTCATAAGTTTTAAATCACGAATTGCACACCATTCTGAGTAGCATGATGAAATCTTGTACCATTCTGCTCTGTTCTACCTAAGACATGAATTACCCCTTTGTCTAGTATTTGTGTGCTGTATACACTACATGCCCATCAGTCACTTAGTAGCCATCTTGGTTATCAGATCTACTGTCTTAGTATTATTTTATTATATTATTAATTATTATGGTTAATCTCTTACTGTGCCTAATTTATAAATTACACTTTATTATAAAAACGCATGTATAGAACAAAGCATAGAACTGTGTATATATATAGGGTCTGATATTATACATGGTTTCAGGCATCCACTGGGGGTCTTGAAACACATCCTCCATGAATAAGGGAATCTATCATAATATATTCCCTAGTATACAATCCAGCCATTCTATTCCTAGGTGTTTACCCCAAAGACATGTAAACACACATTCACACAAAGAGTTTTGTACAAATGTTCATAGCACCTTTATTTGTAATGTTTCCAAACTGGGAACAACAGAAATGCCCATCCAGATGTGAATAAATAAATAGGCTCATGTCTGATTGTCCAGTGGGGCACTACTTGTTAATAATAATGAATAACCTATAGATACATAGTGTAACTTTCAGCTGTGCCCAACCCTTTGAACGTGAGAACTTTTTTGCTTGTCTGTGGTGGCAGATATCACGAAAATTATACACGGACCTTTTTTTTTCTTAAGCTCATCAGCTGTTGTTAGTGTATTTTATGTGTGTGGTACGGCCCAAGACATTCTTCAGTGTGGTCTAGGGAAGACAAAAGTTTGGACACCCATGAATGAATCACAAAATAATTGTGCTGAGTGAAAGAAGCCAGACAAATGGAG
>NW_012117722.1:886200-978568 GCF_000951035.1 Colobus angolensis palliatus | reverse complement strand
CAATGAACAGAAATTAAGTCCACGGATCTTTTTTTTTTTTTTTTTTAACTCATCAGCTATAGTCAGTGTTGGTGTATTTTATGTGTGGCCCAAGGCAATTCTTCAGTGTGGTCTAGGGAAGACAAAAGTTTGGACACCCATGAATGAATCACAAAATAATTGTGCTGAGTGAAAGAAGCCAGACAAATGGAGTATAAACCTTGTGATTCTATTTATTAATATATAACATTCTAGACAATGTGAATTAATCTACAGTGACAAAATTCAGATCGTTGTTGCCTGATAATGGGAGATGGGTGGGTGGTATGAGGCAGAATGGGAAGGAGAGACATGAGGAATCTTTTGGAAGTGATAGATATGATCTTTATTTTGATTGTGGTATGATTTCATAATACACCCATATATTTATAATTGCGTGCTTTATTTATGTCAATTTTACCTTAAGAAAGCTGTTTTTTTTTAAAAAAAAAAATACAGGAGAAAGCCAGGAAACAAATGGAGACATATAACCTTAAAATATTTTTCCTGATTGTTGCATTTATAAAGTGAAATACCTTAGAACATATATTTAATAATTCATTCAACAATCATTTAAAAAACTATCTGAAACTATGTAATTCAAGGATATCCAAAATGTATAGTCACGATGTACATATCCCCATCTAACTTCTACAGACATCGATAGGTATCTGGCAGTTCAAACTTTCTGAATGCAAATAATCTTTTTGAGGAGATACATTTTATTATTAGTAGGGTATTACAGAAAGTGTCTACCATGGAGTCTTAGCTCAGATTCCCGCTGTCCCTGTGAACTTTAGCAAGTTATTTTACTTCCCAATGTGCAAAGTGGTGCTCCACCGAGATCTTCTGGTGTCCCTTTTGCTATCTTGGTGGGCCTTACCCTGTCTTCTGTGAGCCTGCCAGTTCATTTTCACACCCAGCCCCCATCCTAACACCTCCGTGGTCCTTAGCTGATGACTGACAGTTGTGGGAGCTAGAAAGTCTTGCCTGCCATTGCAGAGGTCTCTTCCCATATGAGGTTTCATGAAGCAGGACTTCGACTGAAATCCTACACATGTCTGGCTTCTTTCTGTCCTTTTCCTTGATTCCCTCACCCTCTTTCCTATTTTGTTGGGAGTGCTTCCTTCAAACTCGCACAAGAATCTTCATTTCAGAATCTGATTTTGGGGAGCCAGATTCAGGATACGCCTCATAAGTAAATGGGGATGGCAAAACGTACCTTGCAAATTTGTTGCTAGAACCATGATGTAAGGTCTAAAGCTACTGACACACAAGGCCTTCATTAAATAGCAAACACCCTCCACTTGTTACCTAGTGCAAGTTAGCAGCCTAAATACAGCATAATAGTAAAGAGAAATATTGACAAATAGAAAAAAATCATGAGCATTCTGATCAGAGCCTACTTGGGCTCATATCTCAGCCATGTCATTTACTAGCTATGTTGCTTTATAAGTTACTTCATTACTTTGTACCTATCTTTTTCTGTAAAATGGGGATAATAATGCCCAGGGTTGATAGAAGTATGTTCTGTGTTATAACTGAGACTTAGGGCTGTCATGAGTTAAGCAATATTCCCTGTTCCCTATGTATCTATTTAAATATCCTGCTGTATCTTTGAAATGAGAAAACTTTTAGGAAATACAAATATGAAATGCAAAAATAAAAATAAAAATAAAACAATAAACGAAACAAACAAAACCAAAAATTCTTGAACCTTGCTCACAACCAAGATTCAGACACAAAGAATTTTTAGCTGGCTTGGGCAAAGTGTGACAAGCAAGACAATTTTGGTGATGTGATTTTGGAAGCCCTGAGAATTCACAAAGGGGAGAAGAAGTGTAACACAATGAATCCACTTTATTCAGCAATGGGAAGTGCTGTAAAGGGACTAGTGATTCTGGACAGAGCTCAGGAAATGGTTAGAAAAAGTTCTGACTCAAGAGTTTCCTGAGGGTTGAAGGTGCTCTCACACTTTGTAATACTTTAGATTCCAACTAACTATGCTGTTCCACCCCCCAGAGCATTCCTCAGTGGAGCTGTGGTGCTTTCATCTCACTCCCTTCATGCTACCAAATGACAGGAGCCATCTCAGGAGCAGAGGTGAATTGGGAGGGTTCTTTTCTTTTTAACTGTGGCAAGAATACTTAGCATAAGACCTGCCCTCTTAACAAATGTTTAAGTGTACAGAACATTGTAATTTGTCAGAGAGACATGTTGTACAGGGAATCTTTAGAGCTTATTCATCTTGTTTAATGGAAACTTTAACCCTATTGATTAGTAACTTCCCATTTCATCCTGCCTTCGGCCCCTGGTAACCAACATTCCACGCTTTGATTCTATGAGTCTGACTACTCTAGATACCATATATAAATGGAATCTTATGGTATTTTTCTTTCTGTGACTGGATTATTTCACTTAGCATAGTGTCCTCAAGTCTCATCCATGCTGTCCATTTTGTGGAATTTTTTTTTTTTTTTTGAGACGGAGTTTCACTTTTGTGGCCCAGGCTGGAGTGCAAAGTCGTAATCTCGGCTCACCACAACCTCCCCCTTCTGGGTTCAAGCTATTCTCCTGCCTCAGCCTCCCAAGTAGCTGGGATTACAGGCATGCACCACCGTGCCTGGTTAATTTTGTATTTTCAGTAGAGACGGGGTTTCTCCCTGTTGGTCAGGTTGTTCTCGAACTCCCGACCTCAGGTGATCCACCCACCTTGGCCTCTCAAAGCGCTGGGGTTACAGGCGTGAGCCACTGCACCCAGCCTTTTTTTTTTTAAGGTTGAATAGTATCCCATTATGTGTATATGCCACATTTTCTTTATTCATTCATATTTCAATAACACTTAGGTTGTTTCTACATCTTTCTTATTCTAAATAGTGCTGCAGTGAATATGGGAGTGCAGGTATCTCACTGGGATCCTGATTTCAGTTCTTTCAGATATATACCCAGTCGTGGGATGGTAGTTTTCTTTTTAATTTTTTGAGGAACCTCCATACTGTTTTCCATAGTGACTGCACCATTTTACATTCCTCCCAACAGAGTGCAAGATTTCCAATTTCTCCACATTCTTACCGATACTTGTTGTCTTTTGTTTTTATGATAATAGCTATCCTGACAGAGGTGAGAGGATATATTATTGTCGTTTTGATTTGCATTTACCTGATGAATAGTGACATTGAGCATCTTTTTATATATCTGTCATCCATTTATATATCTCTGGAGAAATATCTGTTCAAGCTTTTAGCCCAATTTTAAATCAAGTTATTAGTTATTTTTGCTATTGAGTTATAGGAGTTCCTTATATGTATTTTGGAGATTAATGCCTATCAGATATATAGTCTGCAAATATTTTCTCCTACTCCATAGGTTGCTTTTTTGGTGGGGGAGACAGAGTCTTGCTGTGTCATTCAGGCTGGGGTGTAGCAGTGGTGCACTCTTGGCTCACTGTAACCTCTGCTTCCCAGGTTTAAGCAATTCTCATGCCTCAGCCTTCCAAGAAGCTGTGTTTACAGGCGTGTGCCACCACACCTGGCAAATTTTTGTATTTTTCGTAGAGATGGGATTTTGCTATGTTGCCCAGGCTAGTCTCCAACTCCTGGCCTCAAGCGATCCACCTGCCTTGGCCTCCCAAAGGGCTGAGATTACAGACATGGGCCACTGCACCCTGCCTAGGTTGCATTTTCATTCTGGGAAGATTCTGCTCTTCGTGGAGGCAGAGGTCAGGGAGGCAGAGGCATCCAGGTCAGTGCAGAGGGCAGGCAACACTGGTGAAAGATGAGGGGAAGAAGCCAATGATAGGTGATCACTCAGTGGGTTCATGAACACATATTGTACATACTATATATCCAGCAGTACATGAATGGAGGCTTTCAAGAGATTAAGAATTCTGTACTGAGCAGGTAGGACACAGAGCAAACAAGATTGGATATTAACATTAATATAGACAGCTTCATTCTTATCCATGGGCATTTGAGGCCTAGGTACATTCATGCTACGCAAGAATCAAGTGAGAAAATAACTATAAAAGGCTTAGTACTAGCCTAACTATATTAGGCACTTATTTTCTTTATTGCTTGCTTATACGTATATAAGAGCAAGCTCTCTCTCTCTCTCTTTCTCTCTATGTGTGTGTATATATATATATATATATATATATACACACACACACACTCATAATATTCTAATTGACATTTTTAGGAGAAATAAAATGGCATGAAACGTATTAAAGAGGCTAGAAAATAACAGGAAAAAGTGTACTCACTTCTAAATTAGATGAACACATTTTATCACATAAGCTTCATGAATAAAAAGCCTTGTAATAAGGTTTAATATTTGAACCTAAATTTCTTCAATAATTCATAGTAGAAAAGCCTTGAAAAATATGGTATAATGCCCAAGCAGATTTATTACTTTAAAATGTAAATAAGAATATTCACTAAGAATATTCACTTTTTTAACCTCTCCTCCCAAATTAGCCATTTAGAAACAGTGCAGCAGTCTAGAACACAACAGTTTGCAGCCTGTATTTCACAGAGCCTTAGGGCTTCCCAAAAAAGGCATGAAAGGTGTGAAGTTGTTAAAAGGAAGCATTGGTGAAAGGTGAATGATCCCTTTACACTTTTTCTATTTTAAGTACTGTGACTCAAGGCAAGATTTCATTTGAAAAAATAATTCTGCTATTGAAGAATAAAGATAACAAAAAGAAAAGGAATAAAAGCCATCATTATAATAGAAAGATCATTGACTAGAAATCAAGACACGTGGGATGTAATCTAGCCATGTGATTTTAGGCAAAAAATTTACATTTTGAATTTTGACCTGCAAAGATTAAGAGCAACATAGCTTCTTTAACACTATTAAAGGACGCTAGAATGGATTAAGAAGTGATGCTAGTTTCAGCTTAAAAAAATTATTTGAATTTCAATTTCTTAGATATGTTCAAATGACTATAATTAAAATATCTATACCAAGTATTTGCTTTTAAAATTATGTTAATATTTAATACCTTGCTTATCAATAAAAGTTACTATTTATTGAAGTATTATTTCATTTAATTGAATTCTTCCCAGAACCCTATGAGTTGCTATTATCTCCATTTTATTAATAAAGGACAATGAAACTCTGAGATATTCAACGACCTGCCAAAATTAATTGTTTTCCAGACCTTTATGAGCCACGAGTCTTTGCTTTCTACCCCACAGGCAGCCTTCTTTTAGGATCATTTTGGACCAGTGGTGGAATTTATTTGTGGAATCAATGCCTGAGTGTCAAGGATACTTTGGGTTTCTGTAATTTAATGAATCAGTGTCTATTGCAATCAGTTAGCAAGAACATATACATGATGACCATACCGTCAAGATTTTCTTGAACAGACTCCATTCCAAGTGTTTTCCACCTGCTTTATTAAAGTATAATTGAGAAATTAAAATTGTATGTATTTACAATGTACAATATAATGGTTTGATATCTGTATACATTTTGAAATTATCAAATCAACCTTATTAGCATGACCTTTATCTCACATACCTATTTTTTTGTGATGAGAACTATTAAGATCTAATTTCTTACTAATTTTCAAGTATACAATAAATTATCATGAATTATAGTGATTATACTATACAATAGATCTTCAGAATGTATTCGTCTTAACTGAGACTTTGTACCCTTTAACCAGCATCTCCCCTCTTTCCACGCCCACAGCCCTTGGCCACCACCATTCTATTCTCTGCTTCTATAAGTTTGACATTTTTAGACTCCATATACAAGTGAGATAATGAATTGCAACTGTTTCTCCCCATTTGTTCACTAAAGGCAGAAGTTCATTAAATATAACTTGCTTGGCTAGATAAGTGGGAGAGCAGAGCTGAGATTCAGACCTCCATCAGGTTCAAATAGCTGTGCTATTAATATTTAGCTTCCCAACACTTTCTTATCCAGTGAGTTTTAACACACCTCACTATCAACACTTTAATTCCAAAATAGTAATCCAGTTACAAAAATCAAACTAAAAGGATCTTAAGACATTGAGTTTCTTCCTCTCCTTTTCAGCACTTGACTTGTTTAAATGCTGCATCATTAATCCTAACAGAGATCTTATGTCTGAGCAACTTCTAAACTATTCAGTAACTGTATTAACTCATTCTCTAAATTATGGTGTCTGGATTAATGAGGCATATTTCTATGTACATAGAGTTATGTAAAAATGCTGTGCATCAATAAAATACATTTATACAATTTATTAGGCTTTCTTATTCTTGGGTTGTTTGTTACTGGATAAATGACATTAAATGATGACTACTCTCCCTAGTTGAGTTGACAATGGGAAGATGAACATCTTTGAAACGTAGCTCAAAGTTATAACATTCAGTCAATCACACTGTTTATTGTTACTTTAATTTCGCTTCTGAGATGGTAAGTTATTTTTCCTGATTGTTAATCCAATATTATAGCTGGGTCTGAACTCTCACAGATCCCCTAAGCTTAAATATTTAATATATTAGGCTGGTTAAAATGCAAAATGACTGAGCTACAGACTTCCAGCCTAAGGCTGCAGTTTAGATTTTCTTCTTCCTTTTCCCCCCTGTATATTAAACATCACAGCAGGGTCCTGTTAACATTTGATGTTTATTGGTTATGGGGTTTCTGTTTTACAGCGAGAGAAAAACTCTGCACACCACTAGGTACACAGCAAAAAGACTGCTATAATGAAACATTTTATAATTGGGTTGTATTTTATAATATCCAAAACTGACATAGGAAGAATTAGAGTTCAGACAGTTACCCTCAAAATTCAGAATTGGATCAGTTACTAGTGCTGCTAACATTCCCTTACCTTATTCATTTCCAAAATGATTATAAATATATATTATTAAGGTAGCTGTCCTCCAAAGAGCCTAAGGCACTTTGCACAGAATAATTCTCTCCCTGCCTCTGGGAAAAGGGGAGGAAGCTTACCAGAAACTGCTCTCACTCTAGTTCTATTCCATAGTCTCAATGACCTAAGTACTATAATGGAAGATCTGGATTTCCAACCCCATAGGCCAATGGTTATGCATTAAATCAAACATATTACAGTACTATATAATTACATGAACCAGATAGACTGAAAAGTAAGATATATTTATTAATATTATTAAATGTTTCAGGAAAAGTAGTTTTGCATGAATGTTTAAAAGCTTGGGTTCTCTTTTCAGACTATCTGAATTTGAATTCAGGGACCAGAACAAATAGCTTTGGTAGATTAATTACAGTGAATATAGATGAGCTCATGTCTCTCTCTCTCTCTCACCCCTTGTTTTCCCTTCGTTATTCCCACTTCTCCCTGTTTCTTTATAAGGAACACTATGAAGAAACACTCTACCGTGCATCACAGTGGAGTTGGTGCAGCATTCCAGTGACCATAAGGCCACTTAACTTCTAATGGCAGCTCTTTATCCCAATCCATTGCATAATTCTGCTTCAGTACAATAAGGGGGTTGGGCTAGGCCACTAAATGTTTGTTTTCTTTCAGACTACGTGAGAATAAATTTAACATGGTTTTTCTTCGTTCATTCTGAACCTGTGCTACCCATTCAGCTACCTACTTAAACGGGCTCTGGAAATATTGCTCACCTGCGTTCCCACAGGATCCTCACATTTTTGTCTGGGAATGAATAGCAAAGAAAACGCATTATTTCTATAAATTGTGGGTGAATCAGGCTCTTCCAGTTGTAGAAAATTTTGTAATTTAAATCAAATTAAATTTAATATGCATTAGTTTTTAAATGTAAGGAGTATGCTCCTTCTAGTGCTTAAAAAAAATTGTAACTTAATTAAATGCATTCACGTTCCCATCCCAAGTCTGAACAAAATTTCTAATTCTGGAACTATCTTTATATGTGTATGTATATATTATTAATATCAAAAGTGATATCCTTACTTTTGGGTTTTTTTTTTCAGCTTGTGATTAAGTTTTACCGAAATCTCTAGCTGTCATACTTACTTCTATTGTTTAGCTGTATCTCTTTCAGCTTTCTTTCCACTATCTTTTATAAATCAAACATGATCCTTAAGAATGAAATATTATTAATGCTGTGTTATTAGACTGAAGGCAGCACAATATTTCATAGGCATGTCTTATAATGAATGAAATACAGCCACACAGAGATGTCCACAAAACCAGCACATAACAGAAACATGTATTCATACTGAAGATAGAATGCTGAACAGGAATTCTACTAGCTATATTTTGTGATTTTGTTTTTCCTTTTGCCACTAACCTGGCATAAATGATTTAATGTTGTGTCTCGATCTTCCATTTGTAGAGGAAAACCAATAGCAAACCTGTTTAAACTGCAAGATGAGAGTTGGTGCTGCATAACTTTGGCATTGGTAAATCATGTTCTTAGTAAACCTGAAAACAGTCTGAATCTTGAAGCAGTTAAACTTGGGGATAATCATTTACTTTAGCTAAAAGATATATCATTCATTTGTGGAACTCCACACTATGGGTGTCAGTGGACACATATATGAAGAAATATATTGTGGACAAGTATAGGGGACAAAAGTATAGAAACATATTACACAACAAAGCAGAAGATGATGTGTGCTTTAACACTAGCCTCAAGTTCTACAGAAATTGAAAGGTAGAAGGCTCAAGGGACAATTTCACTATTTCGCTAGCAATATAATCAGAATAACCTGAATTGGCAAATTAAAGAGGTAAATTACCAAATATCAAACACTGCAAAAAATTAGGTGATATTGTACTTTCCTAAAGATCCTTCTTGAGATTACATGGGTTACATGTTGAATGGCTATGTACTTTATCTTTCAAAACAGGGATGGTTTTGAGAGTGAAAGAAGATCTATTAATTACTCTGGATAACAGATATAAACTAGGACTATCTTGGGCTATCTGGGATGTAGTGTTAACTTTGAAACTCAACAGAGTTAGAGACATTAATATACTTGTAAGCTAGCAAATTAGCCTGCCACTGTATGTCTCTATATGTGCATAATGTATGTGTGTATGTACATATTTATGTGTGTGTGCATGCATTTACACGCTAACAGAAATATGAGACCTCTAGTTGGATCAGAAAATAGATCTCTTATCTCTCTTAATAGAGCATCTTTTGTCAGTTTCCACACCCCAATTCCCCATGTGGCAATTTTGCGAGGGCCAGATATACCTGCACAGGTGGCACAAGAGAGAACACCACATTGTGAAACTCAGAACTTACATAGGGCAGCTGGCATGCCTGCACATCCTCTTTGCTGGGGAGAGAAAGAAAAAGTTAGAGAGAGAGAGATAGAGATTCCTTTTCTCTGGAATGTGAGCCAATCCTATCTGGGAACAGAAGGGGAAGTTGTCTACTTCATCACCTTCACCACTCTGGAATGTAAATGAGTGACTCCCAGGAGCTAAATTTCTATGGGTCTCTGGAGGTATCTGTCTTTAAGATTGCTATTCAGTTATCTGTTTTTGTTTGTTTGTTTGTTTTGCTTTTTTGTTTTGCTTGTCACCCAGGCTGGAGTACAGTGGTGCAATCTTGGCTCACTGCAGCCTCCGTCTCCCGGGTTCCAGCGATTCTCCTGCCTCAGTCTCCTGGGTATCTGGGGTTAAAGGCATGTGCCACCACGCCTGGCTAATTTTTGTATTTTTGGTAGAGACAGAGTTTTGCCATGTTGGCCAGGCTGGTCTCGAACTCCTGACCTCAAGAGATCTGGCGGCCTTGGCCTCCAAAAGTGCTGGGGTTACAGGCGTGAGCCACCGTGCCCAGCCTCAATTATCTGTTAACCCAGGTGACTGTGCGCTTTGCTCAGAAACATTATAGTATTTATGAAACACTGTCTGCCAACTAGTCTCTCACCCTAGTTGAATATCACTGGGTGCATGACTATCTTTTCAAAACCAAAGACAATTACAGTTAATTTCAGAATTTTCAGTGAAACCTAATGCTTCCCTAGGTTTCTCAGATAGCCTGTTTGGGGCTAATTTATGTATTTATATCTGAATTGCATATCCAGAGTGAGTCCAGTTGAATTCCCCACAGATTTCTTGGATGAGAAACATAGGCATTAGGTCATTTTTGGTAGTAAACTACAGAAATCTGATTTGAGCTAGCTTACGCCCCCAAAATGGAATTTGTTATAAGGCCATTGGGTGTCAGAAAACCTAAGGGAAAGATGAGCTGAAAGGAAGGATTCTGCTTCCCTGCATCTTTTTCCTGTGTTTCTTCCTCATTCTTCTGTCTCATTGCAGATCAGCTCCCTTCGTGTCTCTGTCTATAGGGCTTAATATGAAAAATAAAGAATACTTATGTTTCAAAAAGTCATAGCATAGCTTTTAATGCATATTTTACATATCTCTCTGTCTTAGGCTTTGTGGCAAGAAACAAAGATTCAATCAAATTACTTTGGGCTATATGTGCGATAACAAGGGAGACCCTGTGGAGCTTAAAATAGCAAGATTCATGGGTTTCCAGATAGGCAGAATCTGACACTGAGTCAGAAACTGGACTGGGTTAACTTTTAGCCACTAGGAAGTTAGATTTTGTTCATCTTTTGTGTTTAACATAACTCAGAAACACACTCTGTACTTTGGTGCTACCCAACAATAGCCACATTACCACGAGACCGTCTTCCTGACCATTCCCACCTGAGCACCCTGGCCTCCCTTTGTATGTTTCCAGCTTCTGGGAAGAACTACTCAAGTCTCCTTTTAGTGGCATCTTTAGGATTTCTGTATGGCTGAGGCTCAAGGCAGGCATGAGGTTTGAAAAGGGCATTAAAATTATGTTTTCATTATGAATAAAATTGCCTACTTTAAGGAACTGAGATGGGGAGTAATAAAGATTATGGAGCAGGAGTGAGTCTCTTTCCCAAGCCAGTGTCAGGTCTAAAAATGTACATGTTTCTGAAAGAGAAAATCTGATTGGAATAGAAAGTGTCTGTCATCTCTGTTTAGGCAGAGCTTTTGCACTGCCTTCAAGTCTTGTGATCTCTCCCTGACCTAATCAGGAGTGTCCAGACAGGCATGGTCACATGGCATAACTCACGATTATTTCCACAGAAGGAGCTGCCTGGACCGTATTACCCAAGGTTCCCGTATCATCGCCACTGGTGTTCCTCTGATTAAAGCAGAGGGAAGCTTATTTGTAAGAGCACCAAATCATAGACTTGAACCCCAGCTCTGTGGTTTGAAGGGCTGGTGACTTTAGACAAGTTATTTCCTGTCTATGAGGCTCTGTTTTCTTGTGTTTGAGATGGAGATACTGACCCCAACTGAGAAAAGTAGTGAAGACGAAATGAGACAGTGGATATAAAAGAATTATGTGGTTGGTAAAGCCTTTTGAAAGTAAAGGGTTAACATTTGCAATGCTGTAAAACTTTCAGAAGACTTGGCTAATATTAATAATTAAATAGCCAACACTTCCTGAATGCGTCTGCTCCAAAAACTTTATGCATATTATTTTAATTAGTCATCATAATTACTCTATGGGGTACATACTATTATTGTTTCTATTTTCAGGTGACAAATCTAATGTACACAGAGGTTAAGTAACTTGCCCAAGGTCACACGGCCAGTAAGTAAAGTTAGGACTTAAACCAGATAGTCTGGCTCCAAAACCAGTACTCTGTTCTACCTAGGTCTCTAAGACTCTAATGAAGTTTCATGGTAACAAACAGTATAAAAATATAAATTAATCCATAAGGTAGAAAAATCAACTTTTGTACTGTCCTAAGGAGCTAGAGATAACCTTAAGAAACTAAGATTCTTGTATGAGAAGAGAGTCTAATTTATACACAACGAATCAGGCCCAAGTTGTGCCACTTGCTGGTTTAAAAAGATTACTTTCATTTTTTTTTTTTAGTTTTGTTTTCCATTTAGATTAGGAGGCTTTCCTTATTCTGTCAGAAATACTCATAGGTGTTAGTGAACACTGTTGGGTGTGTTTCTGGATTAAAGAAGTGCTAGGCCAACAAATTAAATCTTTTGATCTTTTGTAAAGAAATAGCTTTGTAATTGTCAACTCTTTCTGTTAAGAAACTCAGTTGCCTTGAACCATAAGCGATCATAGGCCCGTACAAACATTGACTTTTTTGAATTTCACAGTTTCTAATTTCCCTAGTTAACATCTTGATGTATACATATAGATTTTCTGAAAATAACACAGAAAAATTCTACTGCTCAAAACTGGTTCCATAATAATTATGCAGCATTTTATAATTGAAAGGTTAGAAGAACAGTTATTTTTTTCTTTTTCTTTTCATTTATTTTTGTTTTAAAAAATTAACATACATTTCATATTAATGCATAGCTATTTTTAAGTTAAGGGGTCTAAATACTTTGCATGATTCTCACTGTCCATGAACATACAGTACAAAAGTAGTAAGAAAACACTAGTGAATAGTAATTCACTAGTATTGTTATTGTTTTCATAGCTAACAATCATCACAGGTTTACTATGTTTTAGGCACTGTTTTAAATGTTTTTGTATGTAATTATTTTAATCTGCACAGCTTTAAATCTTTGGGGTGACAGAGATTACTAGTTTTCCCCCCAATTTCTGTTCTCCCCTCTTGCTATAGTGATAAAGTTTTATCAAGGCATGTGGCATCCCTTGAAACTAGATGTGACTAGGTTCTGGTCAATGGGACTGTGAGTAGGAATGAGGTGGGAACTTCTGGATCATACTCCTAAAGGAGATGAGGACATGTTCCCTTTTTTCTTGTCCTCTTCTGCTAGCTAGAATGCAGATATCCTGGTGGCAGCTGGAGTAGCCATCGTGGTCCATGAGATGGAAGCCACCTTTTGAGAGAGCAGAATAAAAAGACACAAGGAGTCAAGTTCCACAGAATCATGGTGCCACCTTAGCAGCCCTGGACTCCTATACTGAAGAGAAGCAAACTTCTATTTCATTTAAGTGGCTATTATTTTTGTTATTATTATTATGCAGTCAAACCACTACTGTAACTACTGAAGTCGATATCATCATCATTCTCATTTTAAAGATGGATAAAGGGAGACACACAGAACTTAAGTGATGGAGTGGCAGAGCCAGGGTTTGAACCAGAGAATCTAGTTTCAGAGTCTTCCCTCTTAATGACAGCCCTCTACGTTTTTACTTTTTCTGATAAGATACCATGCATATTTGTGTTTTATTAATTTTAACATGTGATTTTCTGCCATTTGTGACTTAGGGATGGGAGGATCAGAAGTTTTTTTTGCCTTTCTGCCTTTTGTATCAGTGAAGAGGTCATGTTGAAATCAATCTGGATGTGTCTAGATTCATGTAGGGAAGGAAGGTGAGGCTGACAATGGAACCAGAAACAGGGAAGCACAAGTGATAATGTGTAGAAGATAGGGATGGGGAGGTAATGAAATGGAGACGGGAATGTGATTAAAGAGAGCCAATTTCTGCACAGCTGTTATGGAAGGAAAATAACAAGTGTGTGGAAAGTGGAAGGAGATAAAGTCAGTATTTCCATATCACTGACAGATCTGGTCCCATGTCAGGTGCAATCAAGATTGCCTGCATCTTGCAGTTGGTCCTACTAGCTGCAGGTACCCTGGGACAGCAATGATCCTGCAGCCTAAAGGAACACATAATGTTCTCGAAACTTGAGTTTCAGTGTGACCTTCTCCACAGGAATCTTTTCAGCTTTAGGCCTTCTGCGAAGGCCTCAGAGCAGCACTTCCTGAAGCTTCATTTAAAGATACTGTTTCGTTCCCCTGTCTGTCCTGGCTTCTCCTTCTGTCAGCTTTGTGGTAGCAAAGGCAAGATAACCCTTGGTATTAGAAAGGTATGATGCCTAAAATTAGAAGACTCTGAAATCATTTCAAATTGACCCCTCACTTTTCATATAGGTTGACCTAAATTTCATTTCAGAACAGAGATTCTTCCTCTCACCACATAAGTTTTGAGCATGTTTCTTCACTTTTCTCTATTTCGTTTTCCTTAGGTGTGAAAAAAAGACTTGAACTAAGGGAATGCTGAGGGCATTTACAGGAATAGCCTTCCATGGTTTGCCCTTCTCCATAGATTAGTATTTCTAAATCACTGAAAAAGAAGTCATAAACTATGCATTTTCTTCAATACTTCCTTTCTCTTCACTGCCTCAGTTACTTAGATAATGGGACGTTTTGTGTGTTCGTGGCTTTGTCTAAGAAATCATGAAAGAGGAAGTGTCTCATTAGAAAAGGTGACTTCTATTTACTTACATTGCGACCAAGGCAAAAAGACAATTCCATCTTCAGGAAAGTGGATTTGTTCCAGGGAGAACAATGAGAAGATGTATCTGGACTCCACATTTCTGCCATCTGGGAGTGCTCTCTCATCGAAAGGAGAATTTCCTAACTTCTAACTTCATAAACGTTGCTCTAGGAGAGGAGTAGTAATGACCCTCACTGACAAAGAATGCAATACAATTCAGAATATGCTTGGCACAAATCATCATCAAGTTGATAGTGCTTTACACTTGGCAAAGTGCTCTCACAGTACAAGGCCCCCTGCCCAATGTGGGCAAAACACAATGAATAAAATATGATCCCCGCTAAGAAGGGGCCTATAATCCAGGGTAGAAAATAGACACGTGCATAAATAATTCTAACTCAAGACAGACCCCATTTCTGCTTTATTAGAGGTACAAAGAAAATGCCAGCAAAACAGCAGAGGGAGAGATTACTCCCCATAGGGTTGTAAATAAAGGTTTCTTGAAAAAAGTGAGAATGTGTCAAGGCTATTGCTAATAGCAAACATAACTGGTTACTTTTCCTATTTAATTTCTTTTAATTTTTACAATAACCCAAATGAGGATGTAGAAGATGAAGAAACAATTGGAAAATGTAGGAAATTTGTTGTCTTATGGATATAGATAGAAGGGGTTGATGCTGCTATTCACCCCAGAGAAAACCACAGAGTTGCCTGTGTGAGAAGCATCTAGATTTTAGAGCACTTCTTATAATTGGAGAGTATGTCCGATGACTTTTGACTTGTAGGCACATAAAGGGAATTTTATGCATGCTTCAATGTATATTTTAAGTCTGACTATACCTAACATGCTTATCAACAGTAGTCATTTTAGTGTAATGAGAATATGTGATTTTTCCTTTTATTTATTTTCCAAATACAATTTAAGGGTATGCCTTTAATAGAGACAGAAAATAAATAAAAAGAAATTAAAAATTAAGAAGGAATAGTGACAGAGTAAAAGCGAGAGTGAGACATGAAAATGTTTTTCATATATAGGTTTCTTACATTTCATTTTTTGTGACCGAATATATTGCAGTGCTTATCTTGATCCATGAGAGTGCATATTGTTATTAGCAGACACTGTCAGCTGGTGGAAAGGGCACAGATCTGGAGACTTAGAAAGCTTAGATTTTAATCCCGGCTGTCTCGCAAAAAGGAAAAAGAAAAGAAACAAAAAAATCTTTTGGTAATATGCAGTTATGTGCGTGCCACCATCTTTCTTCTTCACTATAGGTCTGTGCTTTTTATTTTATTTTATTTTATTTAAAAAAAAACAAAAACGGAGTCTCTCGCTTTGTCGCCAGGCTGGAGTGCAGTGGCAAGTGATGTCGGCTCACTGCAACCTCTGCTTCCTGGGTTCAAGCCCTTCTCCTGCCTCGGCCTCCCGATTAGCTGGGATAGCTGGGACTACAAGCGCGCGCCACCACTCCTAGCTAACTTTTGTATTTTTAGTAGAGATGGGTTTATCACCATGTTGGCCAGGATGCTCTGGATCTCTTGACCTCGTGATCCGCCCGCCTCGGCCTCCCAAAGTGCTTGGATTATAGGCGTGAGCCACCGAGCCCGTCCAGTTCAGTGATCTTAATAAGCCATTTAACCTCAGCCTCAGATAGCTCATCTGTTGAGCGGTCATTTCCCTCATCAAGTGCTTGTACAACATTGACAAACATATAATCTGATATTTATGTAAAGTAGCTATTTTTAAAAATTTTTTTATGGCTCCTCCCGCGAATCTCAGCCTCTGGCACCAGGGCCGCTCCGTCCGTGCTCCATCTCGCCATGACTTCCTACAGCTACAGCCGGTCGTCCGCCAAGTCGTCCTTCGGGGCCTGGGCGGCGGCTCCGTGAGTTTGGGGCCAGGGGTCGCCTTTTGCGCGCCCAGCATGCACTGGGGCCGGCAGCCGCGGCGCGTCCTTGTCCTGCGCCCGCTTAGTGTCTGTCCTCGTCCTCCTTGGGGGGCTACAGCGGCGTCCTGGCCGCGTCCGATGGGCTGCTGGCGGGCAACGAGAAGCTCACTATGCAGAACCTCAACGACGGCCTGGCCTCCTACCTGGACAAGGTGCGCGCCCTGGAGGCAGCCATCTGCGAGCTGGAGGTGAAGATCCGCGACTGGTACCAGAAGCAGGGTCCCGGGCCCTCCCGTGACTACAGCCACTACTACAAGACCATCCAGGACCTGCGGGACAAGCTTCTTGGTGCCACCATTGAGAACTCCAGGATTGTCCTGGAGATCGACAACGCCCGTCTGGCTGCAGATAACTTCCGAACCAAGACTGAAACGGAGCAGGCTCTGCGCATGACCGTGGAGGCCGACATCAACGGCCTGCGCGGGGTGCTGGATGAGCTGACCCTGGCCAGTACTGACCTGGAGATGCACATCAAAGGCCTGAAGGAAGAGCTGGCCTACCTGAAGAAGAACCATGAAGAGGAAACCAGTGGGCTGAGGGGCCAAGTGGGAGGCCAGGTCAGTGTAGAGGTGGATTCTGCTCAGGGCACCGATCTCGCCAGGATCTTGAGTGACATGCGAAGCCAATACAAAGTCATGGCGGAGCAGAACTGGAAGGATGCTGAAGCCTGGTTCACCAGCCGGACTGAAGAATTGAAGCGGGAGGTCGCTGGCCACACAGATCAGCTCCAGATGAGCCTGTCCAAGGTGACTGACCTGCGGCACACCCTCCAGGGTCTTGAGCTGCAGTCACAGCTGAGCATGAAAGCCACCTTGGAAGGCACACTGGCAGAAACGGAGGCGCGCGTTGGAGCCCAGCTGGCGCAGATCCAGCCGCTGATCAACGGTTTGAAGCCCAGCTGGGCGATGTGGGAGCTGATAGTAAGCGGCAGAATCAGGAGTACCAGCAGTTCACGGACATCAAGTCGCGGCTGCAGCGGGAGATCGCCACCTACCGCAGCCTGCTCGAGGGCCAGGAAGATCACTGCAATAATCTTTCCGCCTCCAAGGTCCTCTGAGGCAGCAGGCTAAGGGGCTTCTGCTGTCCTTCGGAGGGTGCCTCCTGGTAGGAGGATAGGAACGAAGGTACCCTTATCCCATGCTCTTCCCCTGATCTGCCAATAAAATTTTATGGTCCAAGGGAAATATATATATGTATATGTGCGTGTGTGTGGTTATGTGTGTGTGTGTATATATATATATAAAATAAAAACAATACATGATTGTAAAAATGTAGAAAACACGGCGAACTAATCAGAAATCCATAAATATCACCCGTGACTTTACCACCCAGTGAGAGATCCACGTTGCTTGCACTTCGTTGAATCTGCTTCCTATTTGTACTTCTGTTTCTCCATTTCTCCAGGCTAAGAAAGGTGAAAGCATGGAATCCATCTGCCTTTATCCGACTCAATGATCCTGGTCAGGTGAGGAGGCACTTAACGTCGTGTTGAGTGGATAAGATACAAGCTTGGTTTCCTTATTCTGTCTCTCTCTGGTTTTTTTTTTTTTTTTTTTGAGACGGAGTCTTGCTCCAGGCAGTGCAATGGCAAGATCTCCGCTCACTGCAACCTCCGCCTCCTGGGTTCAAGCTATTCTCCCACCTCAGTCTCCCGAGTAGCTGGGATTACAAGCACATCACCACGCCTGGCTAGTTTTTGTAATTTTAGTAGAGAGGGGGTTTCACCATGCTGGCTAGGATGGTCTTGAACCCCTGACCTCAGGTGATCTGCCCACCTCAGCCTCCCCAAGTGCTGGGATTACAGGTGTGAACCGTTGCACCTAGCCATTTCCTAATTATCTTTTTCAAAACTCTTCTTTGTGACTCAGGCTGAATTTATTCCATGCCTTAAATATAGGCCTTCTCAAAACTTGGCACCTCTTGATTTTTTTCAGGGCCTGGCTCCTGTTTACCATTTACTCTCCCAGTTATCTTGTGAGGCTTCTAGGACAGATTTCCCCTGCTCTGGTGCATACTTGTAGAATGATAGAATGGTGGATGTAGACAGGCCCAGGGAATCTTCTGCTCTCTTCTTTAATTTCCAAGAGGGAAATCCAAGGCATCCAGAGGGAACTAGATCAAAGTTATAGAGAAGGTTCTCTGTGGAGCCTGAACTCACCTTGAAACTCCTATAGCCCCCAACCCAGAACAGAACATCTAGAACCTGATGATAGAGTCAGTCTTGAGATATTCCTGTCCTTGTATAGCGAAGTCAACTAAAGTTTAATTTATATCTCTCCTCCAACTTATGAAGCATTTCTTTGCTGATACAAGGTCTGATTTAGATTTTTTAGGCTTTCCTCTCCACTAACACTACAAAAAAGAGTCCTTAGGGGTCATCCTCATAGCTGTCACATCGGCTTCTGTTGACCTTAAGTTTTCCTCTCAGAATACCCTGGGGCGCATCATTTGGATTCTTTCAGTCTTATTTTTCTGCTTTTAGTATTACATGTTCTGTCATCTGTACACATTTTTGTGAGCATAGTCTTTAACACAGGAATAACCAGGAAAGATCTGAAGAAGCTCAGTCAGCAGCCATGGTATGTAGTAATTCATGTTAGCGCCTGAAATTATTGTGTTCATTTTAATAGAATTAATATAGTTTAGGCATAAATCTGTGTTGTTTTGGTGCTCAGCTCTACAAAAAACGTCCCCCTTACAATTATAAGAAATTTTCATGTTATCAGAAATAATCCTCTGAGGCATATTTTCGGTGTGGCAAGGCAGGGAGAGTCCATCTTCCATTCATCCTGAGTCTTCTGTAAATTGCTTCCTATGAAGACGCCAGTCGCTCAGTGATCTTGATTACAGGCTTGATTCTCAAGGCTCGGGAGTGGCTGAGCGCATTAAAACACACACTTTGGGTGCTAAACAAACCACGTAGTAATTCTGGGAGAGTTTTAGAAACATTTCTGCTTTGCAAAGGGCTTCAATCACATAATCTCCCATTTTTGTTTCTTTGTTATACATTTTTTTGCTTCTAATTTAATTTACAAATTAAAACTGTATAGATTTATGGTACACAACATAATGTTTTGAAATATGCATATATTGTGAAATGGCTAAATCAAGCTAATTAGCATATGCATTACCCCACATACTTATTAATTTGTGGTGAGAAATACTTAAAATTCACTCTCAGCAATTTTCAAGTACACAATACTTTATTATTAACTATAGTCCCCATGTTGTACAATGGCAGCCTCTTCAATAAATGATGTTGGAAAACTGAATAGTACTAGGCCCTTATCTCACACTATATACAAAAGTCAACTCAAAAGTAAAGACTTAAATGTAAAATCCGAACCTGTAAAGCTACTAGAAAAAAAAATTATGTTTTTAAGAATTTTTGTGCAATTTGTGTGTTATTATTTTTCAATATGGCGCAGTTCCATATAATACGTGCAGATCGTTAGTACTGTATTCAAGTGTCAGGAAATTTTAATAAAGTAAGGGGATATATATTAAGGGCCACATATCTTCAAACACATTATGCCCTTCAAATTACTTCCTCTCAATCCCAGCAATGACCGAAATTAATTTTCATATGTAATGGGCTGTTTAAAAATAAAAGCTTTACACAAAAAAGAAAACAAATGAGAAGAATATGGCGATGTCTCTTTTAGCAGCAGGTACCAGTTTCCACACATTGACCATGCAACGTTAACTGAAGCAGCCGCCAACTCGCTAGCCAGGCGCGCTGGTGGGTCTCGGGCTCCCCCACTGCACCCCGCGCGCAGCGGGGGCGTTCCAGGAACCCAGGTCGGCGGGACACTACTTCCCTCCCAGTTCACCCAGGACCCTGCGCTCGCGGAGCGGGTCTCCGCGCTGGCGCCGCCCTACTGTAGCTTTCCAGCTGAGCTTTTTAGCCTCTGGTCCCCCAAGCAGCAAAGTGGCGGTGGCGGCGGCGGTAGCCTAAGAGGCAGAAGGGAAGAAAGGTGCAAGGCCTGCGAGAGTTCCCCATGGAAGGAATTCCATTTTGTGCCTGCAGACCGTGAGAAGCTGGGGTCTCCCAGGGTGGAACTGCGGCACGTTCTCCTCCCCAAAGCGCAGAGGACAGGCAGCACCAGTTGCAGGAGGCACCGCGGGCCCATTTCCAGCTCTCCACCAGAGTTCAGTTCAGCGGAATTCTTTTTTTTTTTTTTTTTAGGAGTTCGAGTTATTTATTAAACATATGTCTGTCTACAAAGTACGAACATTTGTATTTCTATGTGCTAAGTAGGGAGGGACAGATGCATGGAGTTGTGAGAGAGCCAGACAGTTCCAGAAAATAGGAATCACGCATAAAACCATAGGTTTTGAGAAGACCTGGGATAACTTCCACAGCCAGGTCTAAGTGCGGCCATCTGTGTGTGGCCAGATGCTGGCTATTGGCCAAAGAGGGCTGCCTCCCTCCACCACCCCTTAGGAGAGGAAGCTTCTGCCTCATACCTGCCAATGATAAAGTGGTATTAATAAGGTGTGGAGTGTAAAGGGAAAACTGTGAGGTTTCAAGGCCTGGGCTTGATGGACAGGGAGGAAGCGGGGGAAGAGTATGGAGAGGCAAAGGGTCTCCAAGGTGAAAGAGAGAAAGAGGGGTCTGTTTATCTGCAGTGTGTGGAAGCCAGCCTCCCCAGAATGTCACTGCATCACACCCAGCTTATTGGGGCTCCCTGAACGGAATCTTAAGCGAGAATCTGGGAAAGGACTTCCCACAACTAGCGAAGATGTGGCCTGTGGTGGTGGATGGATGGCTGGGCCAATGCTCTGGGCTGGATTTGGTTTGTGGCCTTGTTTGGTTTGAGGTTAGGAGCCAGGATTCAAGACAGAGGCCAACAAACACCTAATCCCTGGATCTGTTCATCCACTCCTGGGTGTGAACAGGTGAAGTTTTCCCACACACCTCTTACAATCAACCAGACGTGGAGCAAGAGGACTAGTGGTGGGAGCTGAGGACTGGAAGATGGGGTGGAAGGCTGGACTCAGGGGCAGCCTCAAGATGGAGCAGGCAGCCTAGACCCTTGGCTAATGCCAGTCTCTGCTAAGTTCAGCCCTGGGGGAATTTGTCCCTAATCCCACTTCCAAGAACCCACCATTGGCCCCTCTGGTTGATGATTATGATTCACTAATTTTCTGTTTAAAACCTGCAGCATTTTCCCAATATTGGCACTTCTAAATAATCCCCCCCCCCACCCCACCGCCAGACCGTTATGGAACCTCCATGACTGACTGACCTACCTCTCAGTCCCTTATTTATAGAATCCTCAAATACAAGGTGTTTTAAAATCCTCAAAAACATGGCTGGCTCTTTGAACGCATTTGGGGCATCCACTTTCTGGTATTGGTGTGTTAGACTTCTGTCAAAAATACAATTACAATGCAGTGTAAAAATACTGGTTTTTAGCCTTTTTTCCCCCAAGTAATATACAGCATGAATCACACTAGGAGCAGAGTCTGGAATTTTAACCTTGTTAATTAACATAATTTCCTCATCACGTCTGTGAGTCACGATCATGTGAAAACTGCTGAGAGTTAGAAATAAGGTACAACGCAACACACCTTTTCTAAACGGAGACCCCAACATCCTCCTCCCCACCTACTACAATTTCTCTAGGGATTAATGGGTAAGAGTTTAAAACCTTGTAACTATTAGTGATGGGAGCATACTTGTGAAAAAAGCTGCTAATTTGATTTGGTTCGGTGCTTTATCAATTCAACTAATTTGAAAAATAATATTAAAGATAATGCTGAAATATAACTAATGCCTTTTGCTGCCAGGGAGCAAAATCCAAGTGGGGTGTGGTTAGAGATGAAAGTACAGACAATAGAAGATTGTGGGCCAGGGTAAGATGTTGAAAGAAAGGGCCTGGAGTTTCCAGCTCCCCTCCCGCTCCCTGAAGAGAAGTTCAGCTGAAGGTGTCCCGTTGCCTGCCCATCTTAGTAGGTGACATTTGGGGAGGCCGCCTTCCAGGTGCAGTGAGATTCCAAGACACCTCCTGCCACGGTTAGCTTCCACCTAACAGTCTTTTCACTGTTCAGTGCCCCTTGTTACTTCTCTTGCTAACCATAGGGCTTGGCCCATCTTCTCAGGCTTCCTAGAGCAGAAAAGGCAAGAATGTTCCAGCTTCTCCTGTCCTGTCTCCAAACAACTGTCTCAATCTTTTAAATATTTTGAAGATTTCCAACCCCATCATATAAATATAGAAACTGGAACAATTCTACATCCAGCTACATCCTTGGGTTTGAATTCTGGCCCTGTCACTTACAGCTGTGAAAGTCTGGACAAGTTATGAAATCATTTCAAGCCTATTTTCTACATTTGTAAAATGGCAATAGTAATAGTGCCTGTTTCCTAAGGTTGTGGTGAGAACTAAATGAGATATTACATGTAAAGCCCTGCTACATGATGAGCTATCAACAAATATTATTTCTTTTATTTTGTTCTTGGCTTCACTTCCTAAAAGCTGTGTTATTTTGGGCACAGTTCATTCATCAAATGGAAGAGGGGCAGGTAATAGCAAAATCTATTGTTGATGTTGTTGTGAATATTACATTAATGCATGAAAAGCATTTAGAACAAGACTGGGCTTATACTAAACGCTAAAGAATGTTAACTAACTTTATTCCATTCATTGATGTGTAGATCTAGACCCTTAATTAATGGTGGACACAGAAGGAACACAGAGTCAGTTCTCTTTTCTGTTCTCTAGGTGTTCAGTGGTGAAGAAAGGAGCACACAGACTTCCTTCAAGAACTCCCAGACTGCTGTTCTCCTCAGTGTCCACTATCGACTTCCAACCTGCTTTCCAGGCTCCACCGCTGGGTCTTGCTCTGACCTGAGAGAAGGACTAAATGGAGGTAGAGCTAGTGTTTGTTTTGACCCTTACTTGAGGAATGGAAGACATGCAGGGGACACCTCTTCTGAAGACACAGAACCATCCTAAATGTATGGGATATGGAGTGATCTTGGGCTTTTGGTGTTCTTCAGGGACACTTATACTTCCCCCTTCAGGCTGACTGGTCATGGACATCTATTTTCTAGTCTTGATTACTTCAGTTTTAGGTTCTAGCACTTGCTCAATCACATAAGCCCTTGGGAGGATGTATGCCGTTAAGTTGTCTTCAGCCAACATTCCTCAATTCCTGCAGCCAGGATTGACTGAGCATCTGGTATGGAAGGTTGGATATTAGAGGCCAGATATATGGTGAAGAGAGCAGATGTGGTAAGCCCCCTTTACAGACATCAAAGGCATCCTTATAGCCCTTTATTGGCATTTGCTTTGCAGATTATGTAGTGGTGCAGGTACAGTGAACCTAAAGGTGCTGGGTTTTCATGAAGGAGAGAAGGCAGGCCAACCAGATGAGAGGAGTGAAAGAATGGTAACAAAAAGGTCCTTCATGACATTTTTTTCTAACTGAGTTTTCACAGCTGGCTGCTTAAACACCAGGTGGGGCATGAGAGACAGGTTTCTCTTCTGCCACTTATCTGAAGTTTCCCAATTGCACCAAAGCATACATCATGTACACTTTGGAGAGGCAAAGCTCAGCATTTTAGTCCAATGGCCTGAGGAAATGGATACCCCGTCACCTGGAAAATGCTGCTTCTTCCTCTTAGGGCTCAATGTTGCTCTCTATAACTGTTTTGAAAATAGCATCACAATTGTGCACTTGGCATCAGGAATGGGGTGGTGATGGGGTTGATGAGAAAGAATGTGTTTCTACTATAAGTTAAAATATTTTAAAAATATTTGGATGTCAGATCTCCTTGGCTGCCAAATTCTTAGTTCAACTTTCTCTTTATTTTCACTAAAACTGAAGGCTTTTCTAAAGACAGAAGGCAGAGTACTTCCTGACATCTAGTACTAGATTTTTGCCTTACTAGCTAATGCTTTAGGGTTAAAACAGAATATATTTTGGCCATGTGGCTATCTGAGAAAAACTTTTGGTCATGTTTAGTTTGTGGAAAGAAAATTTTTTATCCTTTTTTAAGGATGATGAAGGGTGGAAATGAGAAGCAACTCCCTAGAAAAATCTGCAAGACGGCCTGTGAGATACAGATACTTGCCTCTTAAATGTAGGCAGACTGCTGAGTGTTTTAGATCCAGTGATTACACAATCTGTTACAACATAAATAGATATCAATTTTAAGCTAAAAATGGATTTTGCTAGTGGGTCATGTGTAACAGTTCTTTCCAAATGAAAAAAAAAATCTGATTGTAGTTAACTATGAGAATTTTAGCAGACTAGAACTATAAAAAAGATTAAAGAATCTGTTTTCCATACCGTATATCTTTCTAAACCAAAACCAAACAGCTATATGTAGATTAATTTTCTGAATAATCCTGGGAAAAGCCTCAGTTATGCTGGTGATTATATCTGTATAGAAATGGTTGAGAACTAAGACACTTTTTTTCTAAAAACTATGCTTTTACTTTCACGGAAAATAATCCAGTGCACACTGAATTGGGTTGTTTGGTAGGCAAGATTTTAATCAGCACTATTGTAAGAGAGAGTCAAATTCCTGGCAGGGCCTAGAAAAGAGGGTCTGGGGTCCATGGATATGTCCATAAATATACTTATCAGATTTAATGTATAACATACAATATATATGGGAATTGCACAGTCTATTTGGAAACAGCAGCATTGCTAATACCCAAAGAAATGAGAGAAAGGCTTTGGCCTAAGTTCCTGGAACATTTGTGTGATTGCTGTTTTGAGTTCCAGGAATAATTTTGCAAAAAGTAAAGGGCTTTCAGAAAGACCACCTATCCCTACCCTACAGTGTTTAGTTAAATAATTTATAATTTTCAGCCACATTTAATTAATTTTCCACCTCATTACTCTTAAAAATGCTATCTCATATTGAATAATGACTTAATGTTTGTTTATTTGCTGGGTAGACAAATTAAGTCAGAATAAAGTCAGAATAAAGGCTTTAAATTTGCAAATGTAGGAAACTGTTATTTAAACAATCAAAAAAGAAAATAAGAGACTTAATTTATTATACAGCATTTAATTATGCTATTTAAGAATGTTCACACAAATTTAAAACAGAATTTCTTAACCTGGGTCTGTGAACTATAGATCAATTGTTAGGGCGCGCAAGGTCTGTGAATTACTGATATATTATCCATAGAAGTTCAAATGTGTGTTCATATGTGCTCTTTATTGGATATGATTTTCTCACTTACATGAGATTGCAAATGGTGTTCAAGAATTTTAAGAAACCCATTTAAAAACCACCAATTTAAAGGAGCCATGCATGCCAAATTTTAAGTAAAAAAATTGATGAATATGTAGATAATTTGTAAACATTGTCATAGAATTAATCTTCTTTAAATTTAAATTATCTTTAAATGATAATGAAGGATATCTGAGAGCATCTCTTCAAATAAATATTTTTCTTAAGTGATTATTACAAGCAAAGAATGCATTATGCTTTCTTAGCATAAGGTACTTGTTCCAATATTTAAGGCATGGACTTTGTCACACTGAGTAGTGACATTCATTTGTAAAATGGATAGCTTGAAAAAATAGAACAAACTTGCTAATCTCAGGGAACTGAATATTTGGATTATTGAAGAATTATACAATGTAATAAACATGGATAATTTTTTTAGCAACTTAATACATATCTCTCACTTTTGATAAGTACTTCAGAGTTTCCCAATCACTTTCATATCCACTATCTTGTTTGAGCTTCACAACTACCTCATCATGCATAGATTGTGGGAATTATAATCCTCTTGTTTTTAGATAAGCAAAGAGAGGTTGTTGCATGAGTTCACCACAGCTAATATGAGCCAGATTTCAGTGTAGGTCTCCTGACTTCTAAAATTGTGGATTTTTAAAAATGGCAACTTATTATTTCTCTATGTGTAACAATGGAAGTTATTATTCTTTAATAACTTAGAGGGCACTCTCAGGATCACATGTTGATTGTTACTATGACTGTTGTTATCACTATATGGTTCAAAATAAAACTTCTCATGATTTAAGCCTTCTGATAATTTGGAGTCTAAGCATGGTGATAAACACTATCTCAGGATTGTTTTCTAATAAAAGTAATTTTTAACAAAGCTCACTTTGAAAGTGGCAAGTTTCAGACTCATTCATAGTCATATGAGTAAAATCATTACTTTTATCATATCGTTCATGCTTTAACCACTCTAACACATATCCACATTTTGTTTATATGCCACATATAACAAGACAAGATATTCATCTCTGCAAAAAGCAGCATAAAATAAATGCATTTATGGAATAGAGACATTAGAAAAATTTTCAGGTGATTTACATATGCATGTTTTGTATTATAAAATTCTAAGTTTGGTTCAAAATTATTGACTGAGTGCTTAAATTATCAGGCACTGTGATGGGCTCTAGGCATACAATGGTGAATATGATGAACCCTGATATAAGCTCTCAAGGAACTTGTGTTTAATGGAGAATTGGGACTCTAAGATCCAGATTGTGTCCACTGATTTTTTTATATACAATATTTATATAGTGAATATGTATGAATTTGTGGAAGCCAGGATATTGGGATATTGGTAGAGACCTCTTTCTACCAATTAGTTTCATGTTGCGGATGGAATCTACAGAGTTCATGTTTGGTCTTTCTAGATGTCTGTCCTTTGTAAAGAAGAAAACTTTTCCTATTTAGGATAACACGTTCTCTGGTATGAAGGATCTTTCAGCAGGGATTTGACAAGCTCTTGGAGAGTTGTGGAGGAAAATACAAACATAAGTGAGTAGTCATTATAAGGAAAATTACAATTTTCTTCCAATTAGAGATCTCATGACTTTTGACAAACCATTCGAACTTAATGCGGCCTTAGGTTTCTTCAACTTATGAAATGAATTAAATATATTTTGTCTATATACATTATAGGATTGTGATAGCTCTCTGACTAATTTAACAAATATATATTAATGAATAATTGCTGAAGATTAGCAATTTGCCTTGCCTATTTTTTGCTTATAGTTTTGTTTTCTAGAAAAAAATTCAATAATTTATATCCCTCCCCAAACTTAAAAAAGAGCCCAGATTTTTAATTTCTTGATAAAATCTCATTACTTTGGAAAAAAATATTAAATATAGACTCATTAAATTTACCTTTGTTGTTGGTTTATTGACAATAAATGGAGGGAAAATAACAGTCTTATTAAGTTATAACTTACATTCAATCAAATTCATGCTTTGTAAGTGACGAATGATTTTTAGTACATTTATAGAATTGTGCACTCATCTAGTTTTAGAACCTCCTACCATCCCCAAAATATCCTTCAAACACATTTGTAACCACTCCTTGCTCCTCAGCCCCAGGAAACCACTGATTTGCTTACCGCTTTTATAGACTTGCTGTTACTGGAAATTTCAGATAAGTGAAATTATGCAATCTGTAGTCTCTATAGTATGACTCCATCTACTTAGCATAATGTTTTTGAGAATCATCCATGTTATCACATTTATCAGTGTTTCTTTCATTTTAATTCCTGAACAGTATTGTGTGGTATGAATATATACATTTTGTTGATACATTCACTACTTTATGGGCATTGAATTTTTTTCAGTTTTTAACTACTATGAATAATGATGTTGTGAAGATTCACATACAACTGTGTGGATGTAAGTTTTCATTTCTCTTGGGTAGGTAGGCACTTTGGAGTAGAATTACTGAAATTTACAGTAAGTTCATGTTTAATTTTTTTTAATTGCCATATTATTTTTTCAAGTAGCTGTATCATTTTACATTTCCACCAGCAATGCATGAAGTTGCCAGTTTTTTCACATCTTTGCCAACACTCAGCATTGTCAGTCTTTTTGATTATGACCATTCTAGTCGATACATAGTGGTATCTTACATGATTTTAATTTTCATTTTTCTAATGACTAATGATTTTGAACATCTTTTTACATGCTAATTATCCATTTGTATATATTATATGTCAAAATGTTGATTCAAATTTTTTGCTTTTATTTTAATTTGGTTGCTTATCTTATTGAGTTGCAGACCTTCTTTATGTATTCTGAATATAAGCTTTTTATTAGATATATAATTTGAAAATATTTTCTCCTGATCTATGACTTATCTTTTAATTTTCTTAACAGAGTTTTTGGAAGAGGATACTTTAATTATGATGAAGTCCAATTTATTAATTTTGGTTTTAGAGATTTGGCTTTTGGAGTTCAGTGTAGTCACTCTTTGCCTAATCCCAGGTATCAAAGATTTTGATGTTTTCTCTTTGAAGCTTTATATTTGTAGGTTTTACATTTACATCTATGATTCATTTTGAATTAATATTTGAAAATAATGTGAGGTATTTGGAAAATTGGTCAGGAAAGCACTTTAGGAGATTAACTTGGAAAATAGTGCCTTTGTCAAGTAAATATGTAAGAAACAAACTTCCTAAATGAGCTCTTATCTTTTCTATTAAAAATGAGGATGTTCTTATTACAAAAGAAGATTGGAAGGGATTGCTGATTTGCAGCATTGGAGTAGTAAGGACCAGATTTACCCTCTAACCTGAAACAACAACAACAAAAGGCAAAAATATACAAAACAATGTTTTTTAAGATACTGGACTTGAGGCAACAAAATGTAGTGACCATTGAGAGAAAGTAAAATGAGGTGAACCTTATGATTTCCGCAGTTTACTGCCTTGACAGAAATTCCAGATCTTGGGCTCCAAGTGGAGCCCAGCAGATTTTCTCAATTAGAAGAGCAAAGCACTTAGAATTCTTAGAAGACACTCCTGGAAAACAGAAAGATACATAGGGAGAGAACTCGAGGTATTTGCAAACGGTCCCCTACAGTTTTCGACTGAGTATTGTTTAGTGCATGAATGTGAGAAAACTATGCTAGGCCAGAAAAAGAACTATCCAAAAGGTTTAGCTGTAACAGTTCATGTGGCTCATATCAGACCCTAAATTGTGTTTGTTCACACTAGACAGACTAGACAGTCTCATAATCCACATAGCATTAGAGAATAATTAGCTCTAAACTAAATATGCCCTGGTCCCACCTAAGAAATATAAAAAGCAAGGCCCAAGGGGATCAAACTGTTTCCAGGTAACTTAACTGCACCACAGGAGAAAAAAAAACCTTCAGTACTAGTTATAGGAACACAAAAATAGCCAGCGACAAACAAGGTAAAATTCATAATTCTTGAGACTAATAAATAATTACTGATCATGCCAAGAAGGAAGAAAATAGGACCTATGATGAGAAAAAAAATAATCTCTCAAAATTGACCCAGAACTGATGTTAAAATTTTCATATGAGAACATTAAAACAGGTATTGTAACTTTATTTCATACATTTGTAAGTTAAGCAAAAACATAGGTAATATAAAGAAAAACACCCAAATAAAATGTCTAGAGAAGAAAACTACAAAATGGGAGATAAAATAATATACAGTGGGATGGCATTATGGCAGATTACACATTGTAGAAGAAAAGATTGGTGATCTTAAAGATACAGCAATATTAACTAACCAAAATAAAACACAGACAAAAATAATAATTTTTAAAAAATAATCTGAGCATCAGCGAGTTGTGGGACAACTTCAAATAAAATCCTTGTATGTGAGGAAAACAGAGAGATCAAAAGTATTTGAAGAAAAATGGCCAAAATTTTTCCAAATTTGTTGAAAACCATAAACTGACATGGTTTTCCAAGAAGTTCAATCAACTTGAAACACAAGAAACAAAGACTACATCAAGGCACATCACAATCAAGTTGCTCAGAGCCAGAGATAAAGAGAAGAATCTTAAAAGCAACCAGAGAATAAACACACACACACACACACACATATACACACATACACAATACAGAGTAACAAATGTAAGTTTGACATCAATATGTCATCAGAAGCAATGGAAGCAAGAAGACAGTAACACAGCATTTTTTAAAATACTGGAAGACAGAAAACAAAACAACAATAACAACAATAAAACTCTGGAATTCTATACCCAGAATTCAAAATGGAGACAAAATAAAGTCCTCTTCAGACCTACAAAAGCTAAAATAATTCATCACCTGCAGACCCTCACTACCAGAAATGTTACATAAACTCCTTCAGGGATAAGGAAGATGGTACCAGGTAGAAATATGAGTGGGTGATCTAAACAGAAGAGGAGCACCAGACATGGTAACTGTATTTATGTACATGAACTGTTACCACCAATCCTTTTGGATAGTTATTTTCCTAGTCAAGTGTAGTTTCCCTGCATTCATGCAATGAATAGTAGGAGACAGCTGAATACTGGAGGGGACTCTTTGCAAATATCCAGGGTTTTTTCTCTGTGTATCTTTCTGCTCTCCAGTGCTCTCTTCCAATAATTCTAACTGCCTTCTTCTCCCCAATTTAGAGAGTCAGCTGAACTCCACTTGGTTTCTCCCTCTCTGTTTTGTGATCTGGAATTTCTATAAATACAATAGGGCAGTTATAAGCCTCATCCCATTAATTTCCTGTCTCTCAGTGGTCACTGTATTTTGTAGCCGGAAGTCTAGTATCTTGAAAACCATTGTTTTATACATTTTGCCTTTTTTTGTTGTTGCTGCCCCAGGTTAGAGGGTAAATCTGGTCCCTACTACTCCAACGTTGCAAATCAGAAGTCCCTCCCAATCTTCTTTGGTAACAGGAATTTTCTCATTTTCCCATAGACAAAATAAGGGCTTATTCAAGCATACAATTTGTTCCTTACACATGCTAGAGATACAGTTTTCCAAGTTAGTCTCCTGAGTTTTCCTGATCAATTTTCTAAACTGGCAAAATATCTTTTCTTTGACCCCTGTTGATCCTTTTAAGAACACAACAATGTAATTGATAACATTCCTTTTATTATACAGTTTTCAATTAGTCTTGCTAACTTTCTTCTTATTACTTTTCTCCTTTATGACTGGATTGCAGTCCCAGCAGAGGAAACCTACTCCTTTTGACAAATATGCCTCTGAAAAAAAGCTTTTCGGGGCTAACTAGTCTATAGGTGGTTTCTTCCAGCTGCAATTTAAAGTGTTGATCTGAAAGGAGAGCCTAATTTATTTGATTTCTGATTTCTATGATAATATAAGTCTCCCTAAGCACAGTAAAGAGTTAAGGTCAGCTGCAGCTAATCATCGCAGGATTTGAATTTCAAAAAAAAAAAAAAAATGGAAATGGAAGGTTTTTATTGAAAGCCCTTAGATTTTTTGCTTCCTTTCCAAGACTTACAAGAACATTTTTTTTTTTTTTCATTCTCAGGGCAGAATGAAATCATTATTCAGTCTTGTCCTAAAGGAGTAAGACTTTAGCTAATACCCATTTAAAAATATTTCCTTTTCTTAGCATGTATAGTCCTCAATGGATTTAGCGAGGACTACTGAGCTCTTGTTTTTATTTTTGTTTTTTATTTTTCCTTTTGTAAAATAGGTCAGGCTCCTTAGAGGCAAGTAATTCAATAAAATAGTTGTCTAACGTGTGAAGTTTAAAAGACATCTGTTTAAGAGGACTAGACAAGGGGAAAAGGGAGGAACTGACCTATATATATATCAAGGCTTCTGCATACAAATATGCCCACTCATTTTGTGGATGGAGACTTACTGGCAAATCCATTAGAGCTGCAGGGGCAGCCAAGGCTGTGAGCCAGGTTGCCTGGATTCAAGTCCTGATTCTTGCCCTTATTAGCTGAGCAATCTTGGCCAAGTTACATATTAAATAATTTCTGTGTATTTCCATTTCCCCAGTAGTAGGTGGGGGTAGTAAAATCACCTCTTTCATAGATTTGATATGAGGATAATTCAAGTTAATATTTATAAAGCACTTAGAATAATTCTTTGTACACAAAACATACTGTATAAGTGTCATATAAAATATGCATTTTAAAATATATTTACTGAGAAATATAACCATTTGTTGACCCAAGAATCACCCCATATTTGGAACTGTCACTTATGCAAATGTTATGAAAGTCGAGCGCTAGTAAGAAATTTAATTCAAATATCTGTAAAAGTATATACATAGAAAAGACTATTGTTTCCTACATATAGGAGCTTATAACAAAACGTTTTTAAACTCAAAGTGTATTGAGGGCTCTCCAGGTATTAAGCACAATGCAAGGCACTAAGAATTTAAAGACAAATAAGGCCCAACCTTCATTTAAAGAACACTGCAGTTAAGCAGACAAATAATTGGGTCACTTAAAAATAATATACAGGTGCAGTACCAATAATGTTTCCAAAGAGTACCAGGTAAGAGCACCTAATTGCAGGAGTATGGGAGTGGGGAGATTGGGGAAATAGGCCAAAGAAAGCTAACTGGAGTTGTTGAGTGTAAATCAGGCCATGAGGCAGGAAAGGGTATTCCTGGCAGAGGGAGAGAATCATCATTGTGATCCAAAGAACAAAGTCAGTCATATGTTCAGCATTGCTGGAGCTCCTGATGGGTCACTAGGTTTTGGGACTAGACTCAAGCTCTGAACTTTAAGATACAATTTTATTATTTCTCCCACATGTGAGCTCAGTCTTGGTGTTGAACCATAATAACTAGAGTCATAAGAAGCTGATTTTCAGCCATATATCACATTATGACTATACACGGAATTCGAAATCTTGTACAATAGCCAACTGACCATATGTTCACAGAGCCTCCAATTTTTAGCCTGTTTGTTGAACTCTTTTAGGAAATCAAATTAGAGATCAGAATGTTGATCACTCAGCATCAAAATGGAACAAAGATCATAGACATTCTTGGGACACAATTCCAACAAGCCAGGTTAGTGGATGCTCTTCACTTTTTCAATTTGCAAATATCTCAACCTCAGTGACACCTATTGCTCCTTGAGGGTTAGAAGAAGCATCCGCTTCTGGAGAATAAAATCTGATAACTTACTGCTTTATGACTCTCTAGTTTTAGAATTTGTGCAGGATTATGGATTTAAGATACCATATTTCAGGCTATTATATTACGGTATGATTGACTTGGCAACAGCTTTCTCTAACACCAAATCAATAATTATGTATGTTGTTTTAAAGAAATGCTATGTATTCTTGATTGGATATGGTGGGTTCTTTTCTAGCCCCTCCCCAAAAAATACAAAATCTTTCCCACTGTAATTTAATTCTGGCATGTTGATATTCATCAACTGTTGATTTTTGTTAGATTTCAAAATTCAGAACTTTTTTTTATCTTATCTCTCAATTCAGAAGCTTTTTAAAATTTTAATTTACTTTTGTAGCTGACTGCTTACTGACTAATGCATTTTTACTTCTAGGGCCAGGCAATGAAAGAACTGCTTAAATACGCATCTCTGGTATGCAGAGAGTATTAGAATTAGAGCTGAGAAATGAAAACCAAAACACTGTGAGAGAGAAAGTTATTATACCTCATTTTCAAACTTCAGACATAGAAGAGAAACCCCAAATGTACTATATTTTCATTTCTTGCATCTTTCTTCTTTGTATGTCACCCAGGCCATTCATACCTTGCCCTCTTCGACACCTTTAAGTCCATTTCTTACCATATAAACTCATTAAAAATTGTTCATGTTTTTTGAAATTTTGTCTTGCATTTAATAAATCAATAAATAATGATTTCCTGAGTTGAACATTGCAATATCTACCAAAGGGGAAAGAATCATCTGTGAAAAACATAGTCATAGTTCTTTGTCATTATGGATCATGGATTATTATTGGGGAGACAAAATACATACATGAAAAGATATCAAATATGTTTTTTATTAAAAATCAGTATGTAAAAATTGCTTTACTGGAGAATATAATCACTCACGTTTCAAAAAAAACCCAGAGTTATAACAGGGGTTTAGAGTAGTTCGGAAGCTTTAATAATTCAGGAGGGACTTGTGGTGATTCTTAAAGCATGGATAGATTAACCAAGAAGTGGCACAGATTTAGAAAAAGACGAGCATGAGAACAAGCAGAGATAGGAATGAGTGTGTGTTTGTGTGTGTGTGTGTGTCTGTGTTGATGAGCAGGCTGTAATAAATATTCCTATTGGGAGAAAGAATGTTCCTGTTCTGAAAGACAGGTAAATATATTTGAATATGTAAAAATAGCTATCATTTATAAAATACTGACAATGCTAAGTGTCCTACATAAATTCTCTCTCTTCTTCCTTAACCAAAAATCTGTGAAGTAGATAGCACCATTTTCATTTCCATTTTACTGATGAGGAAGCTGGGGCTTCGTACCTAAGGTCACACAGCCAAAGAATAGTGAAGCCAAGATTGGCACTTAGAAAGCTTGACTGCTGAGTCTAAGACACTTTTAAAGGAGAATCAGGCCACATATTTAATGACCTTAATTACAAGAAACGTGAATTCTGACATGATATTTTAAAGTAACAGAAGACCATTACAGTTCTGAGTGACACAATGAAACTGATATCTAAAGATGAGGTACCTATCAGAGGTCCATACAGTGATTTGGGATGAGCTCATGAAATCAATAGGGAGAAAGGAGTAAGAGTGAGGACAAGTCAATGATAAAAATTATCACCATTTCCTTATGTCTCTGCATTGTTTGACTGTACTACTGACAGATGTTGGGGTATAAAAAGTTGTAGTAGTAAAAAGTTGGGCAGCATAGGCTGCACTTCTCCCAGCACTACTCATTCCCCCATTGAGCTCTTTCTGAGGTAGCTGAAGGAGCTAGACTGGGCCCCATGTGGGAGGTACTTTAAGGTTTGAGTAATTTGGCCAGCTGTGGGGAGATTATTTTGTGAGCCAGGAAATAAAATGAATAATACTCTAGATACCTGGAGTGGGTGTAATTCATTGCTTAAGCATGCATGATACTCACCTCAAGGCTCATTAGACCTGGCTGTAATTCAGGATATGCCATCATTTTTATTGACAGACACCATGGCCATGAATGTGTTTCCGGTCTACTAAGCATGGCAGTATGATATAATTTCTGACTTTCTCTTTTCTTCTTCTACTTACTCCTTGGCTTTTAAGTAAATTCTACTATACAATAGTCATTTTGACTGATTCATGCTTTTAATGTTTTCAAAAATTCCAATGTGCTTTGACACTGGTAGTTCTGTAAAACAATGATATATGTAGAGAATTGAGTCCAAGCAGCAACAAATTTTTTCTTTTGAATTCAGCAGACAGAAATATTTTAACTTCCTAGCCTATGCAATGCAGAACAATGTTCTTGTTAAAAAAAAAAAAGGAAAAAAATAACTGAAGTATACAGGCACTATAATCCCTGAAATTTTCTGTAACAAAAACAACAAAATAAGAATGCCTTAATGTTGTAGACAGCCATATTTTAAAGCTCAATGAGCAGTATTATTGCCAAGAGTAATTAAGTTATTCAGATTTTGACCATATGGCATATAGCTACAATAACTGTTTTAATGTCCTTTTTTACTAATTCTATCACCTATGCTGCATTGTACTTTGGAGGCTGTTTCTATTGATTATTTTTTCCTTCTTTATGGGTTGTATTTCCCCACTTCTTTGTGTATCTGTAATTTTTGACTGGATGACAGATGTGAATTTCATGTTGTTCAGTGCTGATATTTTTGTTTTCTTTTAAATATTCTTAAGCTTTCTTCTGGGTTGCAGTTAAGTCACTTGGAAACAGTTGGATCTCTAAAGGTGCTCCTTTTAAGCTTTGTTAGGTGAGACCAGAGTATTAAATTTAGGACAAAATATTCCTCACTACTGGGGTAATACTCTTCCAAATATTCTACCGAATGCCTATTTTATTATGATTTTTCTCCCTATTTTGGCTCATAGGGATATGAACTACTTCCCACCTTGTGTGAGCTCTGGAGGTTCTCCTGCTTGCTCCTTGCTACTAGTTCTCTCCCTGCTCAGGTGGCTTCCTCACACACAGGTGCTCATCAGTACCCAGCTGCAGCCCTCTAGCAATCTCTGAATCTCTCTTTCTCTTTCTCTCTCACCCTCTCTGTGCGACTCTCTTGGCCGTTCTCCTCTCTCTGTGCAACTCTTTCCTATCCAGTATTTTGCTCTGCAAATTCCATCCACCTTTGCCTCTGAATTCTCAACTCTGTCTCCTCAGCACAGGAAGACCTTCAGACTCCCAGCACGGTGGCCAGGAAACACTCTGCAAGCAGTAAGTGGGGACATCCTGGGGCTCACTTAGTTTGTTTCCCATCTCTCAGAGATCTTTCTCACACTGTCTGTTTTTTGATGTCCAAAATATATTTAGACTCGTTTCTTAGTTGTCTAATGATAGTGAGTATATCTGGTCCTGGTTACCTGTCTTGATTGGAAGTGAGAGTACAGTTATTCAAATATTTAAATATGTCAAAAAATAAAGTAAAAATCTGAAAACTTTTGGTGCTTACAGTAAATTGTGAGACTTGTGCTCAAAATTGAATCTGGACTCAGAATACGTCCTTCAAGCCCTGTGCGCAGAGGATCTCTTCCAGATTCTCGTTATGGCTCTTCGCAGCGAAAATTGATGTTAAAATTATATTGTCCTACATATCAAATTTTTATGAGCAGAAATGAGCCAAAAAAAAAAAAAATTCCAGAACAGCAATTGTGGAAGTCTGTTAACCACATTTGGGATAGAACCAGTGGTAATATGTATATTTATATATATGAAAACCTACATACTTTGTTTGGAGTGGTGTTATAACTGATTGCTGACAATAAAATGTTTGAGTGCAATGGGTGTTATGATTAATTGGGTTTTTGGTTAAATTAATATTAGTCTGATATCTCTTGTTTTATTCCTTGCATTGAAAATCTTTCTAATATTGATTAATTTATATTCCTGGTAACTAGAGAAAATTTGATGTAATTAAGTTTTTGTGAACTTAATTAAGTTTATATTTTTCATATGTCTATGATTCACGTAGTGTATCTAGGTCAAAGTGTTGAACATAAGTCATCACTTTGTAGCACTGTAGATGTGGCTAATGTGGTTTCACTGGGGCTCAATTGTCAGTATATTGATCAGATAAAAGATATTCAGCATCTAGAAAACTAGACACAGATACATTCCCACATCAGGGCTGGCATATAGTCCAGAGGAGGTTCCAGGAGAGCAAGCAAGAAAGGTCTAGTGGGGAGGTGACAACTAAGAATCCAGCAGGAGGTAATAGAAGGCTTACAGGTGGGAAGGAAGGTCTGACAGTAAACAGAACACTCCAGATCCAGGAAGACTGCAACTTTTTTGAGACCTGGATATGGGTAACCTGGGAAAACACATGGAAATTAGAATGTTAGTATCTGAAGAAGATGAAGTAGGGAGGGACAGGAAAGGTACTATTCTCCAAGGAACTGGGAGAATGAGAAGAGAGGACCTAGATAAACACAAGAGTAGAAGTACCCAGTGGTATTACAAGGTGACTTGATTAAAGTCATATTTGCTACAGCGATGAGGATGTGGTTTCCCCGGCACCTTGCCTATGGCTATGGATCTGATCTGTTAAAGTGGAGTCACACTTAGACATGTGAATGACTGTAGACACCCATGTGAGAGACCTTAAAAAGAATGAGCCAGCCAGTTTGTTATAATGATGGAGAATGTGCTGTGTGTACCATTCCTAACCCTTTAAATCAACTCCATATAACTCCACAAACATATGCTGAGAGGGTGTTAAAAGTGGTCGGGGCTTATCACAGGGGGAATCAATCCAAACCTCCTCTCTTTCTTGCAATATTCCCTCACAGCAGCTCTCTTTGTGTTTCAGGACTTCAAATCCTCCAACTATATACTCTCAATTTTTCTTTTGACACTTGGCGCCTTGCCCTTAAGATTTTTGTTTGGCCTGGTCTTTCTGAGCATGTTGGGCCTCCCTCCAGAACGTTGCTTTGGAAATTCACTCTCTGATCCTTCACATGCTGTAGACCTTGTATGCCATCAAAGACCCTGTGGCACTGATTGGTGTGTGTCCTTTAATCCCTTGATCAGTGGACAGTCTCGACCCTGAGTTATATCCTAGAAATGACTTATTTGAATAAATACCTGAGGTAAGTTTGTTCTCTTTGGTTTGGTTCAATACCCTTATATTAGACATCTATTGTGAGTCAGGGCAGTTACCTAGTCCTGAAACTGAAAGATGAGCCTCCACAGCTGAGGAGGTTGCAGTTTAGGGTGAAAAACACACAGGTAGCAGATAGTTACATTAGAATGTGATGAGTGCTTTGAAGAAATCCACAGATGCATTTGCTAAGAAGAGGGGGCCATTTAACCACAGGAGAGAGACATTTAACCCAGTATGGAGATGAAGGGAAGGTTAGAAAATAGGAATGGTTTTCCCATTTGCCTCTTTGTGTTAACAAAAAGAGCATGGGAAAATTCTAATCAAATAGTTTTGCCAGATGATCATAAGAAGTCTAATAATGGATTCAAAATATAGAACCATCTACAGAATACTTTGAGTGGACGGTTTTCATCATAGTGCTCTTTTAGTGTGGTTAGAGCCTAGTTTTATGAATTACCAATCATTTGGGGTGCTGAACATAATTTCCGGCTCTATCATTCCTGGCTGCATTCATGTCTCCAAGGCTTGGTGTGTCCTGTGCAAGTATAGATAATAGTTACTTTGCAAGTGTGTCAGTTATTAATTTATTGCCTCTCGTTTCCACATGCACTCTTCAGTATATGTTCTGTGATAACAGGAGTTTGTTTTAAAGCATTTTGAGCATAATGCTAGGTTTTCTTAATAGAGGATGCTGGAAGGACAATGGGAAGGAAGAGGTTTCCTGCAATTTCTGGTGTGGGCTGGGGAGATGAGCAGCGTGGGTGTGAGGACATCTGGGAGAGACTGTCCCAGCCACAGGCTCAGGATGCAGTTTCACTGTGATCTTGCAGCCTTGACCTGACAATGCCGATTCTGCAGCTCACTTTACATGGAACCTGGAGCACTATGCAGCTTGTGTGCAGCTGCCAGGGCCCAGAGAATCATAAAACAGGCCGTCATTCCTTCTGCATTCTCTGCCACATTCCCTGCACTCTGAAGGCCTAGCTGGTGCCCAGATTCCCACTGCACATTCATGCCACCAGTTCCTGCTCACTACTTACACTCTGGAAGGTGGCCTGTCATTTGCCCAGCAACTCTAGACCAATTCTAGCCTGGCCAGATTATCAAACGTCTCCACTCTCTAGTGGTTGAACCACCCCTTCTCCAACAAATCTTACCCTCTTCCAAATTTCCTTTATTGGTTATTGTCAGTCCTGGAGTACTATATAAAATTTCTTCTTATCCGCGGTGACTCACGCCTGTAATCCCAGTACTTTGGGAGGTCAAGGCGGGCAGATCACGAGGTCAGGAGATTGAGACGATGGTGAAACCCCGTCTCTACTGAAAATACAAAAAATTAGCCGGGCGTGGGGGTGAGCACCTGTAGTCCCAGCTACTTGGGAGGCTGAGGCAGGAGAATGTCGTGAACCCAGGAGATGGAGCTTGCAGTGAGCCGAGATCATGCCGCTGCGCTCCAGCCTGGGTGACAGAGTGAGACTCTGTCTCAAAAAAAAAAAAAAAAAAAAAAAAAAATTATTCTTATCTTATAGTTTCTACTTTATTAGAGTTTAATTATTCTTTATATTCAACTTTCCCTGTTTAACCATTATATGGTTTCTGTCTCCTGACTGGACCTGGACTGCAGCAGGATTTATCATGAGGAGTACATGAAGCAACATTTGGCATAATAAATGATAACAATTATAGCTAATCTTGTTATGTCTTCCTTCTCTCCAACAAAATCCTAAAATTTGCTTATAAAAATATGTGTGTGTGTGTGTTTAAGGACTTGCGTGTGGGTGTGACTAAGTTCATTCAATGCTAGTTGTGCTTCTCCTTCAGTGTGCCACACTGTCACTTACCAGAAATGCAGATTTTAGGGCTGGAAGGAAGCTTTCAGATCATCTAGTTCAACTCCACAGAAAGAAATTGATTAATAGGAAAGCTAAGATTCTTGCTCAACGTCACAGTGAATTCTGGGTGTACCTGTAAAAGAAGTCATCTATCTTGACAACCAGTCCAGAGTTTTCTCTATAGCTAGAATTTATTCTTTATATGAGTTTTAAAGACAGAATAATCTCGATGGCTGTATTAGTTTCCTAGGGCTGCCATAACAAATCACTACAAACTGGGTGGTTTAAAAAAATGGATATTTATTATTTCACAGTTTTGGAGGCCAGAGGTTCAACACCTGGCAGGGCTGTACTCCCTTGGGGGCTCTTTGCCTCTCCCAGCTTCTGGTGGCTGCCCCTATTCCTGGGCTTATGGCTGTATCTCTGCCTCCATCTTCACATTACCTTCTCCTTTATATACCTGTCTTCTCTGCTTTGTATCATTTATAAGGATGCTTGTCATTGGATTCAGGTTTCATCTGAATAGCCCAAAGTGATCTCCTTATCTCAGGTTCCTTAATTACATCTGCAAAGACCGTTTCTCCAAATAAGGCAGCATGCACAAGTTCTGCGGACTAAGATGCACATATGCCTTTATTGGGACCACCATTCAGCCCTGTATAATGTTTTGTGTGTTTTTTAATTTTTTCTTTCTTTTGTTCTCTTTTTTTTTTTTTTTTTTATTTTTTTTTTTTTTTTTTTTTTTTGAGATGGAGTCTCACTCTGTCACCCAAGCTGAAGTACTGTGGCGTGATCTCAGTTCACTGCAACTTCTGCCTCCTGGGTTCAAGGGATTCTCCTGCCTCAGCCTCCTGAGTAGCTGGGATTATAGGTGCATGCCACCATGCCTGGCTAATTTTTTTGTATTTTTAGTAGAGACGGGGTTTCACCATGTTGGTCAGGCTGGTCTTGAACTCCTGACCTCGTGATCCACCCGCCTCAGCCTCCCAAAGTGCTGGGATTACAGGCGTGAGCCACCGTGCCCAGCCTGTTTTGTGTTTTTAAAATAGATTTAGATCCCTAAGGTCCAGGATAAAGTGCTCCATTAACTCAGTTAATAAAATACAGAAATGTTTTTCCAATAGTTATTTATTCCATGGGCATATTATTTACCAAAGTGATTTGCTTAGGTTTTGTAATAGTAGTCATGCTACGTGAACTTAGTGTGGGAAACACTTCATCATTTTACTATTATGTATCATAAGTAGGTGTTTCACATAGCTGACAGGCTGATCCTAATGCAAACTTATGTATGACACACCCTTGTGTAATATCTTCCCCACACCATCAGGCAGGGGCTTTTACTAATATCTGAGGTTAAGCTTTAGAGAACATATCTAAATCTCTAGGAACTTGCATAAAGCATTAGAAAATCCAAGGAGAATTTTGGGCCAGTGATCACATGGACCAGTCTGTTGGCTACATTTTATAGAGATTTAACTACAAAAGTTTCCTTCAGGGGTTCAGATATAACCCATTATTTCTTGCTGTGTTAAGCTGACATGCTGTAGAAGAGTTCCTCTTATATCCTATAACTTTGCCCCTTTTTCTTTCTCTTACATTACATTATGTTTAATCCCATTTAGGTGGAAGTGTTTTTTTTTTTAATATTCATTAAATTAAATGAGGTTAATCTTGAGCATAATAATAGACTCTGCTTGAGCAGAAGGAATAGGTGCTGTGGTTGTGGAAGAGGGAAGAAGACATGTTCTTACATAGGAATATGTAAAAATATGTATTAGATTCAGGATAATTGCTAGTAATTAATTCTTGAATGTAGACAGCTGGGGATGCAGGCTCACTCACCCTCCTATTACCCGACTGGATAAGTCTTCATAAAATTATGCTTTGTGATAGGTCATTTAGTTCCATTTCTTACTGGTACTGGTGGTTAAAAAAAAAAAAGAGAGATATGATTTCTAAAAAATGTATTGGTGACTATCTTTTCTCCCACATATGTTTGTCTTTATTATTTTTGGATATGCTAGGAGTGATGACTTTTTCTAAACCAAGTTTAGAATCTTAAGATACAAATTAAGTTGGATTGGCTGAAAGCTAAATTCAGATGATTATATTTGCTAAACTTAATGTCAAAACACAAGTTGTGTCTTCTTTTCTTGAAGCAGCTAAAAACAAAAATAAAAGCTAAACTCTGCCTTCTAAAAAATGGAATTCCCTACAGAGAAGATTCCCTACATTTTTTCTTTCTGATGTTTAGATGACATTGAGTATCACTGATTCTTCTTACACATGTTTTCTATCAAGAAAAACTCAGAATTTCTTTCGTAAAGGACAAAGCCATGAGTATTCTTAACGCACAAATGCTTTAGAATCTGCTTACTTTCTCTTTAAAGTGCTCTCTGTTTCAAAGTTCTTACAGTTCTTATGACTTCAGGTGGAAAATCTCAATCAGGGTGTTCTATTTAACAGCTGCAAATATCCTTTTCTGCAGGAAGACAGTAGCAGTGGCATGGTCAGAGATTGGGGGGTGAACCTCACAGCATAACAGAGAGTAGCCACTTGTGTTTGGGAACCTGGAAAGCTTTGTCCCGTCACTTTTCACAGTGCAACTGATGAATGGGTTAGTGGAATGATAAATTGATGAAATGACAATGGAAGAAAAGAAAGAAATGGGTTTGAAAATAGAGATTCTCTGGTTTGACTGAAAAATGCTGTTTATGCTTTCTAATACTCTACTGTCTGCTCTTTGCCTTCTCCTTTCCCTTGCCCACTCTCCTTCTCCTCTTCCATCCTGGTCACAATCTTTCACAGCTCCTCTTCCACTGCATGCTGGGAAAGTCTAGATATTCATTCAGTCAGCAAATATTTGTTGGCTTTAATCATGTGTTCTGCACTATGTTAGATGGTGGCTATAGAGTAATGAATAAACAAGATGCTGGCTCACATGGAGCTTTTAGTCTAGCAGAGAAGTTAGATCCTGAACTAGCAGTTCTCTGTGGCACAAAGTGGAAAAGTTCTTCACCAGAGTTCCAGAGAGCTGTTCCCTGTAAGGGAACCCGATTCAGCAAGGTAGAACAGATTCTATATGCAGGGCTAAGAATAGGACGGAGTTTCCCAAGCCCGGTGGCCAAGTGGTGGGCACACTGGAAGATGGGCAATAAAGGCTCTGGAAGAAAGTGAAGAGACTTTTTGTGGCCACCTAGACTGAGAAGTTTTAAGAAGACAGAGAAATATCTAAACTGTTTTTTTGGAAAGCTCTCTGAATGAAGCACTATGCAAAAACCCTGGGCTTTTAAGGTAATACAAATAAACATTAAAAATATATATATATTCTAGCTGGGCGTGGTGGCTCATGCCTGTAATCCCAGCACTTTGGGAAGCAGAGGTGGGCGAATCATAAGGTCAGGAATCCGAGACCAGCCTGGCCAATATGGTGAAATCCCGTCTCTACTAAAAATACAAAAATTAGCTGGGCATGGTGGCACACGCCTGTAACTCCCATCCTCAGGAGGCTGAGAGAGGAGAATTGCTTGAACCTAGGAGGCGGAGGTTATAGTGAGCCGAGATTGTGCCACTGCACTCCAGCCTGAGTGACAGAGCGAGACTCCATCTCAAAAAAAAAAAAAAAAAAAAAAAAAAATTTATATATGGGTTTCCAGAATGGGATTTGCATTTGTTTGTTTCTAGGTAACAACCAGCACTACTGTGCTGAGAGGAGGAAAGGGGGTTGGGCTGGCCTATAGACTTAGTCATCTCATCAGCATTCTTGCTCACTGAGTCTCACTCTTACTCTCTCTCTCCCTATCCCTCTCCCTCTCCTTCTCTCACTCTTCTTCTCTTTCTCCTTCCCCTACCTAGTGTTCTTAGCTGGTGTTTATTTAATTGTCAGCTGAGTTTCATCCTAAAGAAAGAAACCTCTTTTCCAATAATTCCTGCAAAAGTTCTAATAAAACTTTCGATTAACTCAGCTGTGCCACATGTCCATCCCAGAAACGATCACATAGTCAGGGTATGTAAAACTCTGAAGGGCCTCCCTAGAGTCAGGAGTTGAAATTTATTGACTTATGAAATATCTAAATAATTACTTACTAAGTATGCACGAAATGTTTGAAAAATATTTAGGGAAGATGAATGTTAACATAAATGATTAACAATATTTACAGCAGTACACACAATTATATAGGCTGTGTGTCATTCCAATCTTCTGTTCATAAAAGTTATTGCTACTCAAAACAGTAAAAGAAAAATGAAAGGAAATAAAATGTTAATCTCTAGAGTAGATGAAATTAAGTGTTTTCTTTACATTTTGTTAAATTTTTACATATAAAAATGATGCAGATTATTTTAATAACAAGGAAAAATAAATAATAAATGTTGCAGTGACTGTTCAGATTTATAACAGCAACACTGAGGAAAATCTTGTTTTGCCCTAATATAGCATATCCCATGCTAATAAACTACAGGGATTTTTTTTTTCCTGTTAATAGCTAATTGTAATTCTTCCATTTTTTTTTTTTTATTTCTTGTAAAACTCTTCTACTATTTATTGATTTAGTGGCCTTGTTCGTAGCATTTCTTTGATAATACATAAAGTGTCATTTTTTCTTCTCTTCTTACCTACATATCTTGACCTCTGTTGCCTTTACTTTAAGCCTTTCACTTTCAGACCTGTTACTTTAGAACCTGTTTCTTTCTTCTTTTTAATTTTTTTTTTCTATTGGAGAAAAGAACTCTGCTCTCACATAGTAACTTAGAAATCTAAGAATGCAGAATATGAACCTCAGTTATTTACCTTGTAGCTTTTTATGTTCTCAAGTAATTCCTTTAAGATTTATGACTAGAAGATCCTCTGGAGAGATCATAGTTCAACCCATTTATTCTTTCTTTGTATCTTGCATTCAAAAGTGAATAAACTAAGGTTTAGAGGGGTTAAGCAATAGTTGAAAGTCAGAGAGTTATTTAACTGCTGAGCTGTCTAGGACTCCAGAAAGCTAACCCAGTATTCTTTCTTTATATGCTGCTCCTGACTTCTTTCCTCTGCAATTTCCTAACCCATAAAATGGTGTTAAGTTTTGGCTCCCTAATAAAAAGCAGGTTATCGTACCATGGACGTCTCTCTGCAGATAAGAGTGTTGTCATTCAATATTGTCATTCAATGTAGATACAAAAGGCAAAATCTGAAGAGACATATGTAATATCATAATTAAATACTAGAATGTAGGTTATATTTAATGCTGTCAACAAATTTATTACTTCAAATTATTTTAATGCCAAGTACATTGTGTAAGTGTTCCTACTCTGATTGTGCAAGTTTGAATATGACAGTAACTGAACTCATGGGCTTCCTCTACAGTCTCCAAAGCTGTACCATCTCACCTGTTGAATGAGATGAAACCCAGGTGATTTTACTTTCTCCTCTTTCTCTCTGATGCTTTTTATTCAATCCACTATACGGATCTATATTAGTTTTAACTTCAAAGTGTCTCTTGCAACCATTCACTTTGTTGCCTCCATCACCCCTGCCATTTTCTCACCCATCCCAGACCTGTCATCCCTTGTAGAGGCTCCTGCAGAACCCCCTGACGTCCACCTTTCACTCATGGTGGTCTTTGAGAAAAGCAAATCTGCTCACTAGATTCTCCTGCTGACAAGTTCAATGTCTTCCTTTTCTCTAATGATAAAGGGAAATCATCAGCATGACCCTCAAGTCTGCTCTGTTGTCTTTAGAATCTAACTCTGCTCTTCCTCTTGCTGGCTTTCAGCCCCTGGTACTTACTGTGCTCTCCCCTCCTTCCTACTCCAAGGTTTGTGCATATGTTGTTTTCTCTACCCAGGCTACAATTCTCTCACTCTTTTCCTCTAAAGAACTCCTACTCAGTCTTCAGATATTTGCTCCATCTCTTCTTCCTCCCTCCGGGAAGACTTCTTAGTCCATCCTGCAATGGGGAAAAAAAATCACTGTTAGATGCTGTTATGGCTCCTTTGTCTTTTCCTTTCCTTTTCTTTTCCACTACTATGATTTTCCATTTATTTGTGAACTAATTTGATTAATGGCTTGTTTCCATTAGACCACAGTTTCTAGTTTTTACTCATAGCATTTAGAGGACACTCAATAACCAGTGATTGAATCAGTGAATGTGTATTTAATATTCTGCAAGTGTTACATTTATATCAGAGAGCCAGCCTATACATTCTCCTGCTGCATCTTGTTTAGGAAGGGCACTGGCTTCCATAAAAATAGGAATTTATCTTTTAGCTTTCAAGGAAATGCTGGAGAAAATCATGCAACTATTTGGGCTGTTGACCCCCAAGATATGTACTGTCCAAGCTTAACGTGGATGCTCCATGACACTTAGCAATCCTTGGCACATACTTGTTCAGCACACTCTTCCATTCATTCCAACTATTCTTCCAAATCCAAGCTGTTCTCTTTAAGTTGCCTACTCTGCCTCCACAGTCTTCATCATTCTTAACTGGAGAGATCTCACTTGAGACTAGGGAATCTATCAAGACTGAAATCCCTTCCTATATACACAGCTGCAATTGTGCCTGTCTTTATTCCCTTCCCTCCCATCCAAGACGAATCCATGCTTGCATGTTCTAAATCCCACATTTTCTTGTTCCCTTTAGGAACTCACTAGACCAATTCACCAGTCTTTCTTCTGTATTTCCAACTTTCTTTCTACTGGCTCTAACCCTCCAACATTTGTACTTATAATAAAAAATGTTACAAACAAAATGTAATCCATAAATATATCATAAATAAAACCGGACACCTCTCTTTGTAAAATGTAAGAAAATTAGATGCACCTTATCCTAAAAAACTGAATGTTTGAATTTGACTAACAGTATCTATACCAGTGATGGATAATACTTTCTCTTTCATTCATTTCTGGTGACACTGTCATCTTTGCTATTCCTCGGACACCAGAGTACACTCTCAGTAGAGGGCCATTCTCCCTTTCCCGTAACACCTTCCTCCAGATAACTTTGTGGCCTCTACCTTTATTCTGGTGTCTTTTCCAATGTCACTTCATCAGTGAGGCTTTCTGTGACCAACATATATAAACCAGCTCCTCCCCAAACCCCTATCCTCCATTTCTACTCCAGGTTCCTGATCTTCCTTATAATGCTTTATTTTTTTGGCCACAATATAGTATTTGTCCTAAGCTCTTCTCCTCTAAGAAGACTTGCTTTCCTAAAAAAAACAGATTCACCTTTATTTGCTAATTGATTAATATCTTCTTATCCTTTAAAACTAGTTTATGTCAATCCTAGAATTTGGAAACACCCCTTTCTGCCCACACTCTGCCATCTGTCGACTAAACATTGTTTTTAGTAGCTCCTTGTAGTGGCGCCTCCTATCCCCACGCTGCATCTTCTCTCCTGACTGGACATAGCTGCTTGGCTGGCTTCCTTATTTAACACTGCTCTTACATGCGCCCCATCCACTCCATTGGTTTCCACAGTTCCATGCTGGTACATGTTGCTGTAGAAAGGCCTAGGAAGTGTGTCTGCTAATTTTTCCACTGCACATCAGTGCTTACCCTAAGGTGGGTGTAAGATGCTGCTCAGTGCTAGTTGATTCATCTCCCTAAGTTACTTTTCTTGCAGTGACCCTCCCAACTTTTGCAATCCCCTTGAAGATTCACTTCTTCTCTGTCTCTGAAATGGCCAATTTTACTTTTACCTCACCACTGGATAAAGACTACCAATTCCCTGATTTATACCTTCTACACAAAAGATATCATGCACATGCACACAAATAAAAAACAAAATCATCTGTGTTTGTTCTTCTCTTTATTGACTCTTACCTTGGTGGAAGTAGTTCCCTGCCTTGTGATTTGATACAATATCCTTTGATCATCTCCTGTTTGTTTTATTCCATTCTCACTCACTCTCTTATTACAGTGATTCCCTTTTACAACCTCTGAAAGGACATTGTAAAAAATAAATAACCCCCAAACCCTAAACCAAAAACAGAACAAAATTCCAATAATTCTCTCCATTATGGACAGGGGGATTTTTCCATACACAATCTGACCATGTGTCTACCTCCTTTCCTGCCCCTTACCTCAGCACATTTTAAGGCTTAGGATACATTTAAAATTCCCTCACATAATCTGTATAGTTACTCTCCCCTCAACTGTTTTAGGCTGTTCACACCTTGCTATAACTAAATACCTGAGACTGGGTAATTTATAAAGAAAAGAGGTTTAATTGGATCACAGTTCTGCAAGCTCTACAGGAAGCATGGTGCTGGCATCATTTTGGCTCCTGGGGAGATATCAGGAAACTTATAATCATGCCAAAAGACAAAGGGGGAGCAGGCATGACACATGGTGAAGCGAGAGCAAGAAAGAGAGTGGGGAGGTGCCACACTTTTAAACAACCAGCTCTTATGAGAACTCACTCACTATTGTGAGAACAGTACCATGTGAGATGGTGCTAAACCATTCCTGAGAAATCCACCTCCATGATCCAATCACCTCCCACCAGGCCCAACCTCAAACACTGGGGATTACAATTCAACATGAGATTAGGGCAGGGACACACCAGCTCTCTTCCTTTGACTGGTCTACACACTTTTCTCTTATCTGTGACAGTCTAACTTCCCAAAAGAATAAGCTACATATTCAAAATCACTTCCCAATTCCTTCTTAATGCTTCTTTTCAGCATTCCACTGAGACTGCTCTTGAAAAGGTCACTCGAGATCCAAATAACAAGTCACAGCAAAACTAGTAGCCTACTCTCTAGCCTCATTATCCACTCAAATGTTTGAAGATCTGTCCAACATTTCTTCTTAAATGCCTTCTTTTCTATTGATTTTCAAAGAATAAATTATCTTTTCATTACTTTCTTTCTGTCTCTGAGTTCACTTTTCTTAATGTGTTCTTTCTGGGTCATCTTTCTTTCTCCACCTCCTACAAATAGACATTCTTCCAAAGTTATCTTTTCCATGTATTTCCCTCTCTATACACCTGACTGGATGATGACTTTATTGCCTTCCTTGTGTTCCCAGATACCTTTCCTTTTGAAAGATTGCACTTAGTCAAATTAAATCTGCCTGGTGCTAGTTCTACATATAGATAGTTCTAGAAATGCATAATGTATCCTCCTGATGTAGTTTGGCTCTGCGTCCCCACCCAAATCTCATCTCGTAGCTTCCATAATTCCCATGTGTTCTGGGGAAGACCTGGTGGGAGATGATAACTGGATCATGGGGGCAGGTCTTTCCCATGCTGTTCTCATGGTAAGGAACAAATCTCAGAAGATCTGATGGTTTTAAAAATGGGAGTTTCCCTGCACAAACTCTCTCTCTTTGCCTGCTGCCATCCATGTAAGATGTGATTTACTCCTCCTTGCCTTCCATCATGATTGTGAGAACTCCCCAACCATGTGGAACTGTAAGTCCATTAAAACTCTTTCTTTTGTAAATTACCCAGTCTTGGGTATGTTTTCATCAGCAGCGTGAAAATGGACTAATATACTCCCTTAATTCATTCCAGGACTCTTTATAGAAGGAACTGAGCTTTAATAACATTTATAGCTTCTTATATGCCCATCAATATGTTTGCATATTCTACATGCTTAGTATTGTTTGAATTAAATTAATGGAGTTTGGGCAAGCCAAGGTCATGCACTAGATAGCATCATCCTATTCCATGACCATAGTTTAAGTCAGGGGCTTCATAGTTTTGCATTTTCTGCATCAAAGGCAGTAATAATTAACATATATGGACTAATAAATAAAATTTAATCATAGATCTTGGCAAAATAAATCAAAATTATGTACAATCTGTAGTCAGCAGTCAAGTTTCATTAGGAATTGAGTTGAAAAAATGCTTATTATTTTTCTAATATACAAAGTAGAATCCAACTATTGTTTGATCAATCAACCAGTCAAGGAAATCACAGGGTTTTTTTGTTTTTTTGTTTTTTGCTTTGTTTTGTTTTTCTTTAGTATTATATGAGCCTCTTGACTGTCTTTTAGTTCTGCTCATCAATCAAGGAGCTGGGAGACATAAAATAATACTATTTTCCCTAGTTACAATAACTATGTGCCAGGTATGAGCGGAACAACTCTATCTAATCCTTACAATGCAGCATGTAAAATGTTAGTCTCCATTTTACAAATGAATAAGATGAGACTTATGAGAGTAAAATTACTTGCTCAAGGTAAAACAGCTAAGGGGCAAAGCTAGAAAAAAACGAAGGGTATGTGACTACAATGCCCGTGGTGTTGAGGAGTGTGATTTCTAAGTAAGGATAAGAAACCAAGAGCTAGTCTTTCCCTGCAGAGGGGTTCTGTTTGGGTATTGGGGTGTTTATATATATTTCCATTTAATTTGAATGTTTTAGGTGGGATGTGCCACAGGCCTAGAATTCCTTCGTGAAGATCACCTGGCTGATTTGTACATCCGCCTAACACCTTTAGTCATGTGAACTCCTCCTCCATGATGAGGCATTATCTCTACCTTTACTGAGTTTGTATTAGAACTGAGGGGACAAGGATAGAAATTAAGAAAATATATCAATATAACAGTTCTAGTAGATGTTATGAAATATTTTAAGGTTCCCCATAGGTGAAGGAAATGCATATGGAGCTGAAGCTCACATTTATCCAGCCATGTACTAGAAACAGTGCTATTTTATAATCATCATTTACACTTCCCAATAATTTTCTGAGGTGAGGCTTTCTAAATCACCTTTTATCAATGAGGTTCCTGGATTCTGGAGAGTTTAGGTCATTCCCCCAAGAACACACAGCCGGTAATAGAGGCAAGATTCAAACACAAGCTACCAGACTCCAAATCCAAGATGATGAACAGTCTTTCATGCTACTTCTGATTTGATCCATTGTGGTAAAAAAAAAAATGGCTATATAGAGGCACTTCTGGTGGGATTTTGAAAAGTAACATTTTTTCAAAGCATACTATATCTACAGAAAGGTACACCTATCAGAATATATACTGCATTGACTTTTTACAAACTTACTATACTCAGACAGTCCTCACTGACCAGTCTGACCAGATGAAGAAATAGAACATTACCCTCAATTATTCACACTCTCAAGTTGATGCCCCCAGTTGTTCCCACTCTCAAGGCTAAACACTGTCCTGATATTTAATAGCAGAACCAGTTTTACCTATTTCTCTGATAAACAGACTCACACACTATGTCCTTTTTTGGCTTTTGTTTTTCCCATGCATTGTTTGTGAAGTTTATCTATATTGTTGCACATATTTGTAGATCAGTTCTTTTAACATGGTGAAGTTGATTGGGATTTTATTATCATGTTTTACTTTTGTATTACATAAAGATACCACTGATTGTTTTCTCTCTCGATGCAGAATAAAATTGATGTTTAACCAGAGATTCCTAAAATACTATTATTTAAGCAGATGCAAAAAGTATTAAAAGGTGAGAGCAGCTTATGCCAGGATATTATCCATATGTTTTTGTTAATTTATAGTAGTTTTGATTGAGACTGTCACAGTCTATTTTGGAAGATTATATATTATCACTTAGTTTTCATAACCTCCTATAAATACTTATTTTGTTTAATGGGAATTTTCATTTACTTTTTTTGAAAGAGTCTTCATATTTGAAATGAGTCATATACAGGAAGATGGAAAATACCATAAGCAACATTAATCATAAATATTTACATAGTAAAGTAAATCTCACATCTATGTTTTTAAATAGATTCCATAAAAAATAGGGATGATGAACATAAGCGTGAATAATATGTTTTCCCTTACATTCTTTGAATTTATAATCATTTAAATTATTTTGCCTTTAATCAGTTTATTTTTAATTCAAAAGTTTCTTCAAACCATCCTTCAACTACTCATACATAAACTTGGAGGAAACTAAAGATTTATATTTAATCATCAATAAAATTTTCCTTTCATTAAGACACTCTCTCCTTTGGGCTTTTCATCCTATCTCTATAGCCCTCTACTCCTCCACCCAGAAGTATATGTTAAACAAAAATAACAAAAACAACAAAAACAGATGGATCTTCCAGTTATAGACTTGTTTTATCAGCAAGACTTAGCAAAGGCACAGAAAAATGCATGGCATACAGTAATTATTATTTTATAGTAACGTCTCCACTGATCACCTTGTTTTAATCTCTGGTGCATGTACACAATCCTACTTTGAATCATTCTCCTGGTTTTGATCCAAACTGTGGTTTGGTTGCTGGTTTCCAGAAAGGCCCTAGGCCAGGCTTGCTTCTACTCTGCCTCTAGTCTTGCTTTAATTCTTCTGGGCTAGATCTCCTGCCATCTCCACAGACTTCTCTGCCAGATCCTGGTGCTTTCAACACGATGTTGAACCTCCCGGCTATGTCAGTCCTCTTCCAGTCCATGGCCTGAAAGCAGCTGATTGGTTATCAGCCTGGGAGTTTGGTTTCCTTCAGAGATGGCTTTAGAAGATTATTCTGCTTGTCTGTTGCACTAGAGCAGTGGTCATCAACTCTGGCTAACCATTATAATTAAGTAGGGTGCTTTAGGAAAGTTCTGAAACCCAGATCCCAACCCCAGAGATTCTGAATTGTTATGGGGTGTGACCCAGATAATGAGATTTTTTAAATGTATGCAGCCAAGTTTGAGAAGCATTTGTGTTCCTCTTTTCTCTGAGGTGTAGGGTACTTTAAATATGAGACAGATTTCTGTTTTGACAAGACTTTGGGGGAGTATTTAGTTGTTTTCTTTTTGCTGGCACCTTCCTTCTGCTGTCTAATTTTTTGGCCCAACTCTGATTAAGAATACACTTGTATTCTCATCTGAGTTCTTAATCCTCTTACCTATTTCGACTTTCCTCTAGCTGTCTGATTTCTATTTTAGAATCCCACTTCATTTTACATGTGGCCCTTCCAGGAGCACCCACTCCCTGCTCTCCCTGTAGACCAAGCCCTGATCCTCTCCCTGTGGTTCCTCTGTGAACCCTTGGACCCAGCGGCCTTCCTGGATCTCGCCTATACCTTGTATTATTAAGCTCTGTTTTGTTCGTTTTACCTCCTGTTGTTTGCCTCTGACACTAAACTTGTTTTACGTTGTGGCATAACTTTGAGGTGGAAGGCTGAGGAGTGTGTACGGTGCATTGTAGGATGGTGAGTGCAGAAGTTCTCACTAGGGTTTCTCCAGGTCTATCAGTGATCATGTTCTCATCATCTGTTTTTTTCTGACATAGCCCCTAAACCTGGATGAATTTCTTTGTTTTGTTTTGAGACAGAGTCTTACCCTATCACCCAGGCTGGAGTGCAGTGGCATGATCTTGGCTCACTGAAACCTCTGACTCCTGGGTTCAAGCAATTCTCCACCTCAGCCTCCCAAGTATCTGGGATTACAGGCACCTGCCACCATGCCTGGCTAAATTTTTTTGTATTTTTAGTAGAGACGGGGTTTCACCATCTTGGTCAGGCTGGTCTTGAACTCCAGACCTCATGATCCACCTGCCTCAGCCTCCCAGCGTGCTGAGATTATAGGCGTGAGCCACTGTGCCTGGCCTGAAGTTCTTAACAACATGAATTTATTAACTTATTCATGAACATTCATTGAGTATCTTGTGAGTCTGTTTTTCGTTTTATAAAGTAATCAAAGGCAGACATATAGAGTCTGTTAGTTATTATTGTATTTTCATCTAACAGTAAAGATGTCCATAGTGAATAAACATCATCTTATAGAGTCAATTTGCTGATGACTACCAATTTAAAGATATAACAGAAGTAGTCATTAATATCTTTGATACTATCAGAACATATTCTAAAATCTAGATTGCTTGAGCAGGGTAATGGGTACTAGTACTACAAAATGAAAGTGACTCTTTTAAAATTAGTACGAATATTAATTGAGCATTTATTATATGACAGATATTGCTTCTGTCAATATCTTAAAAATATACCGAATGTGATATACAGACATCTAAAAAAATAGTAACAGAATATGTGCCACACATACACACATGTATGAGAGAGGAGGATAACAGATAATGTGGTAGAAGCACAAAGCCCCCAAGACAGTAACTCTACTTGGGAAGAGGGGCAGTTGGAAAAGTCTTAAAGACGAGACACCATTTAAACTGTGTCTTGTAAAATTTCAGCAGGTGTGAAGAAGAAGAAGAGCATAGTCATTGCATTCACAAGACACCAAGTGTAAGGGAATAGGGCAGTGCGAAGGCTGCTAGGAGCATGAGTGGCTCAAGAGAAGTACGTATCCAGTACATAGCTCTGAGCAAATATCCTTAGATGGGTAATCAAATGAATACCCTTAGGAAAGATTCCTGAAGGAATTCACTAGGTGGCACTCTTTCTTCTTTCGCAGTGTCTTCATAATAAGTGGCAGAATATTTGGAATTATTGATGAATTTTTGAGTTTCCTCCAGTTGTATGGTGTAAATAGATACAACCTGAGACAGTATAGCCTTTCTGTCTGTGTAGATGCTTCATGGAATGCCAAGAACGAGAATTCTCAAGTGACATGAAAAACACTGACGGAATAATTGATTGAGATGCTTGCATGTGTGATAATCTGGAATTCTTTTTGCCTTGGTAGGTTTTTGTCTGTATTTGCAATTCTTCCATTTCAGTCCTTCATTTAAAGTTCTCCACTCCTGGAGAATGTTTGTAAAAATATTTTTTTGATATATCATCTACTGACTCTATCAGAATCGAAACTTATTTCACTTTTCATTTTGCAAACAAGAATATTAAAACCTAATAAATCTAATCTAAGTTTCAATAATCTCAGTCATAAATAGAAGATTTCACAGAAAAGGATTTTATTAATATATAGCTAATAATTTTTAATTGCAATGAACTCAATGTCTTCTGGAAATAGTTGAAATATACAAAATTCATAAATAAAATTCATACTGGGTCACACGTTAATTTTGAAATATACAGCTTCACAAATCAATTAATTATATATTATTTTTACCATTGATTTTGGCATCTTTGGAGAGAGACTGGCAGGTATTTGAATAACATGTGTAGTGAAGTGACAATTAAATCTAAAATTCTCTGGAATAATTACACTTCCAATTATCCTTAATAGTGCTGCAGATCACATTTTGCTGTTGTTGCTTCTTAATGAAACAAAAAATATTTTCCTGATGTGCCCTTTTCAGGTTCATCTTCTTAAAATTTTTTTAACTTTTTAGAAAAACTATGAAAAGTAGTTGCAATAGAAATTCACATTATAACAAGGTAATTTTTTAATGGAATTCTTATAAGAAAGTGGCAACAATGTTTTCTAAGATTCCCAGTTAAACTTGCCAACATTCTCATTGAGGATTAAATAATAAAGATAGGAGAGGATAAATAAAGAAAATAAATTTTAAAAATCAAATCTTAAAGAGAAAGTCTTTGTGTAGTATTTCTATGTATTAGATACATGATTATGGAGACTTTATTACATATAGTAGAATATAATAAGCATTGTGAGAGGAGAAGAAACAAAAGAAAATATACAAAGTTTGTTGTTTTTCCATTTTCTTATTGTTTGCACCTAAAGCAAATCTTAGAGAATTATTGCAAACTTGTCTGGAAATTTCCTTGGGGTGAAATACTGATAACTATTTTGAAAGGTAGCTTTCTTTCACATATAGGATTATGTGGCTGACTCCTTCACTTCTGATTGCACTTTTCCCTGTATCTCCCTTATGATCCATGGTCTATGTATGACAAGCTATGCCCTTGACATATTCTGTTCTTGAGTCCCAGAATGCCACCCCTGATTTCCCAGTGAACTGTTCTTCAAGGCTCACGTTGAACATCACTTTCTTTTAAAATGTCCTAGAACGCTCCTCTCTGTTCTCCCAGTCTACTTCCATCCTGCCAAAGATGGTTGCTTGTTGTGCAGGTGGATGCTAATGCTTTTTAACTTTTGGGCTTCTCTTCTTCTTCTTAGGTGCCCATTAAATGATTTCCTAGTTCCTTGCAGTTGAGGGGTACCATTTTGATTGTAGCCAATTGAATATGGATGAAAGGGATAAATGCTGCTCTAATATTTCATAAAAGGCTCTCACATGCAAGATTTCACTCTCTTGCCATTCTGACTCTGGAGACTATTGAAGATGATTGCACCACAAAATGGGAAGAACCTGTGTGTCCCTGTGTTACTGATTGGATTTATTCCACTACGAGGAGAGAATGAAAGTTCAATGTATTAAGCCACACAATATTCTGGGGTTGATCTATTACACAAACAGTATGACTGAGGCTCTTTGTTCTCGCTCCATTCCTTGTTACCAGTTCTCGTCTCCTCTCAAACTACTTTCACTAAGATCTTCAGTGGTCTATTTATTGCTAAATCCAATGATCACTCTCAGTTGTTGGACTTTTCATTTTTGGAATACTCCTAAAGCAACATCTAACTCTTACTCCTGAGTTTCACACAGTGCATTAAGTACTTGATATGGTTTGTCTTTGTGTCTCCACCCAAATCTCATCTTGAATTGTAATCCCATAATTCCCACATGTTGTGGGAAGAACCTGGTAGGAGGTAATTGAATCATGGGGGCAATTCTCACCATGCTGTTCTCATGATAGTGAGTGAGTTCTCATGAGATCTGATGGTTTTATAAGGGGCTTTTCCCTCTTTGCTCAACTGTTCTTCCTGCTGCCATGTGAAGAAGGAAGTGTTTGTTTCCCCTTCCACCATGATTGTAAGTTTTCTAAGGCCTCCCCAGCCATACTGAACTTTGAGTCAATTAAACGTCTTTCCTCTATAAATTACCCACTCTCAGGTATATCTTAATTAGCAGCATGATAAAGGACTAATATAGTAAACTGGAATCACAGAGAGTGGGGTGCTGCTACAAGGATGCCAAAATTGTGAAAGTGACTTTGGAAGTGGGTAACAGGCAGAGTTTGAAACAGTTTAGAGGGTTCAGAAGAAGACATAAAAATGTGGGCATGTTTGGAACTTCCCAGAGGCTTGGAAGGCTCAGAAGACAGCAAGGTGTGGAAAAGTTTGGCACTTTCTAGAGACTTGTTGAATGCTTTTGACCAGAATGCTGATAGTGATATGGACAATGAAGTCCAGGCTGAGGTGGTCTCAGACAGAGATGAGGGACTTCTTGGGAACTGGAGCAAAGGTGATTCTTGCTATACTCTTGCAAAGAGACTAGTGGCAGTTTGCCCCTATCCTAGAGATCTGTAGAACTTTGAACTTGAGAGAGATGATTTAGGGTACCTGGCAGAAGAAATTCCTAAACAGCAAAGCATTCAAGAAGAAACAGAGCATAAAAGTTTGGAAAATTTGCAGCCCGATGATGCAATAGAAAATAAAAACCCATCTTTGGGGAGAAATTCAAGCTGGCTGCAGAAATTTGCATAAGTAATGAGGAGATGAATGTTAATCACCAAGACAAAGGGGAAAATGTCTCCAGGGTATGTCAGAGACCTTCCCAGCAGCGCCTCCCATCACAGGCCTGGAGGCCTATGAGGGAAAAATGGTTTCCTGGGCCAGGGCCAGGCCCAGGGCCTCTCTGCTCTGTGCAGCCTCAGGTGATGGCGGCCTGTGTCCCAGCTGTTTCAGCTCCAACTGTGGCTGAAAAGGGTCAAGGTACAACCCACGCCATTGCTTCAGAGGGTGCAAGCCCCAAACCTTGGCGGCTTACATGTGGTGGTAAGCCTATGGGTGCCTAGTTTTCAGAGGATGTATGAAAACTCCTGGATGTCCAGGCATAAGTTTGCTGCAGGCATGGAGCCCTCATGGAGAACCTCTGCGATGGCAGTGCAGAAGCTAAATGTGGGGTCAAATCTCCCACACAGCAGCCCCCCCGTGGTACTGCCTAGTGTAGCTGTGAGAAGAGGGCCACCATCCTACAGACCCCAGAATGATATGTCCACTGACAGCTTGCACTGTGCACCTGGAAATGCCACAGTCACTCAATGTCAGCCTGTGAAAGCAGTTGGGAGAGTTGCTGTACCCTGAAAAGCAACAGGAGCAGAGCTGCCCAAGGACATGGGAGCCCACTTCTTGCATCAGAGTGATATGTGGATGTGAGACATGGAGTCAAAGGAAATCATTTTGAAGCTTTAAGGTTTAATGACTGCCCTATTGGATTGTGACTTGCATGGGATCTGTAGCCTCTTTGTTTTGGCCAATTTCTCCTACTTGAAATGGGTGTATTTACACAATGCCTGTACCCCCACTGCATCTAAGAAGTAACTAGCTTGATTTGGTTTTACAGGCTCATAGGTGGAAGGGACTTGCCCTTGTCTCAGATGAAATTTTGGACTTGAATGTTGGGTTAATATTGAAATGAATTAAGATTTGGGGGAACTGTTGGGAAGGCATGGCTGTGTTTTGAAATGTGAGAACATGAGATGTGGAAGGGACCAGGGACAGAATGATATAGTTTGGCTTTGTGTTCCAACCCAAATTTCATCTTGAATTGTAATCCCGTAATTCCCAAGTGTTGTAGTATGGACCTGATGGTAGGTAATTGAATCATAGGCTGGTTCCCCCATACTGCTTTCATGATAGTGAGTGAATTACTATGAGATATGATGGTTTTATAAGGACCTTTTTCCTCTTTGCTTGGCACTTCTTCCTGCTGCCATGTGAAGAAGGACATGTTTGCTTCCCTTTCTGCCATGATTATATGTTTCCTGAGGCCTCCTCAGCCCTGTATACTGTGAGTCAATTAAACCTCTTTCCTTTATAAATTACTCAGTCTTAGGTATGTCTTTATTAGCAGTGTGAGAACAGGCTAACATAATACTTATTTGAAATCTTTTCCTAAATGTCTCTAAAATAGCTTCAATTGAATTCACCATCTTCCTTTCCAAATTTGCTTCTCCCCCAGTATCCTTATCTCAATTACTGTTTCCCTCTAATCAATGCAGAAACTCCACCTTATTCCTATATTGTCTATCCAATGAATTTACTATTAATTCCATCTTCTAAGCATCTCTACATACATCAGTTTTCTCCCATTTGATGACCATCACCCTAATCTACGATACCAGCTTATCTATTTAGACCATTGATGTCACCTAAGCATTGGTCCCCCAGAGTTTAAAGTAGTCTGTAGTCTGCCCTGAATCAGAATGATGAAATTCCAAAAATTCAAATCTGTCTATTTAAGACTCGTCAGTAATTCCCCCTTGCCTTTATGGTAAAGCCCTTGTTTTTCCCAGCCCTTCCATGTCCTGTGATTGCATACCTTTCCAGTATATTCCTCTTTCCACTCTCAGCCTATATTTCTAAGATAATAAACTTTTCTCAGCTCTGTTCAATTCTATCTGGCCCCTAGGCCTCCAGACATGCCAATTCTTTTGCCTCAGGTTTGGTAAAATCCTAGTCATTCTTCAGGTAAAAGTTTAAAGATATTTTCTTCAAGGATGCCTGCTGAATCTCCTAGACTACATCTCTTTCCAGAATGTTTCTTGTATTACATATACATCTTCAGTACTTACACTTTTCACCACTCTATCATAGGATCTTTTTGCAGTGACTAGCACAAAGGAGAAAAATTAAGGTTAACTAATTGAATTATTTTACTTATGAGATGGTAACATAAATGGTATTTTCATGTGTCTTTCTTCCACTGTATTTTTGAAATCTCTGAAGTGAGAGGCCAGAATTTTCATTCTTAGCATAGTATCTGGCACAGAGATGATATTTAAAAGCATTGAATGAATGAATGATTGAATTAGAAAGAGGAATCCTTGCGTTTGTCCCCTGTACTTAAGAGGTAGGCTGTGGCAGTTAAGTGTGATCAGGGTTATTACTGTGGAGGTATAGAGTGCCGAGAGGCTATAATCTCTCTGTCAGGGGCAGGCTCAGGAGGGAATGCACATGCTCTTTAGAGCTCTACTCATCATGTATATAAAACTGGAATGTGAACTACAAATGTATGAGTATTTGTGGGCAGGTTTTTTTTCTCTGACCCCTTAATAGAAGATATTGATGGAGCAAATGAGGAGTGAGGGAAAAGCCTTCACTGGTTGGGTAAAAGCTTTTAGTGCAGAGTTGAAAATGAGGTGTTAAGAATGAAGCTTCAGACATATATGAGAGAAAAGACAAGTGAAGTGAAAGAAGAATGGGGGTGTACAAGGGAATTTTAAGACCTTGTGGTTTACAAATTTATGTTCATTGAGGAACACAAATAATGATTTTAATGAATATTTAAGTGCTTCAGATATTGGGCTGTTTGAATTAATATAGCTCCATACTGAGTGGGGGATCATATAAAACCAAGCAGTTTAGAAAATAAAAATAAAAGCACTTTTTTTTTTTTTTTTTTGAGATGGAGTCTCACTCTGTCACCAGGCTAGAATGTAGTAGTGTGATCTTGGCTCATTGCAACCTCCTTCTCCCAGGTTCAAGTGATTCTCCTGCCTCAGCCTCCCAAGTACCTGGGACTACAGACGTTCGCCACCAAGCCCAGCTTATTTTTGTATTTTTAGTAGAGATGGGGTTTTACCATGTTGGCCAGGGTGGTCTTGATCTCTTGACCTTATCGTGATCCACCCACTTTAGCCTCCCAAAGTGCTGGAATTACAGGCGTGAGCCACTGTGCCTGGTCAAAAAGCAAGTCTTAATTGAAATTTTTATTTTTTTAATTGAAAAATAACAATTGTACATATTATGGGGTGCAGTGTGATGTTTTCACATGTCTACAATATATAATGATCAAATTAGGGTAATGAGCATAGTTATCATGTCAAACATTTGTCATTTCTTTGTGGTGAGAACATTCAAAATCTTCTCTCCAAGCTATTTTGAAATGTACAATATATTATTTTTAATTATGGCCACCCTATGTGCAATGGAACACTAGAACTTATTTCTTTTATCTAACTGTAACATTGTACCCATTAACCAACCTCTCCGCATTCCCCCTCCTCCCTATCCTTGCCAGCCTCTGGAAACCACCATTCTAATCTCTACTTCTACTAGATCCACTTTTTTAGATTCTACATATGAATAAGATCATGTAGTATTTGTTTTTGCTGTGTTTGACTTACCCTACCTAACATAACGTCCTCCAGGCTCATCCATGTTGCTCTAAACTACTTCGTTTTAAATGGCTGAATAGTATTCCATTGTGCAAATATATTAGTATCCATTCATCTGTTGATGGACACTTAGGTTGATTACAAATCTTGGCTATTGTGAATAGTGCTGCATTAAACATGATGGTTTAGATGTCTCCTCAACATACTGATTTCATTTCCTTTGAATGTATGCTAAGCGGGATTGCCAGATGACATGGTATTTAATTTTTTGAGGAACCTCCATACTGTTTTCCATAATGGCTGTACTAGTTTACATTCCTACCCACAGTGTCTGAGTTCCTTTCTCTCCACATCCTCACCAGCATTTGTTCTTTTTTGTCTTTTTTTTCCCACACTGTGAATATATTTAGTTTATTTGGCCTTTTATTTCCAGAACAAAGAGACTAGACACAAAAATGTATAAGTGAAGAAGATATTCAGTATTCAGCTCAACTCTTAGGTTTTCTTTTTCCTTTGAAAAATAATGTAGAGGAGAAAAGAATAACCTGAGGAACAGGACAGAAAATTATGCAAAAACAAAGAGATTCTCCCCCTACACACTATTTAATAAAGATTGGATCAAAATAACCAACCAAGCACACACACACCTACACCCTACCAACCACCAAAAATCTTACAAAATGATAAAGAAGATACTTTTAAAAAGTCAAAAATATCCTAGGAAAACAAGAAAAATTGCCATCAACAAACCAGAAATGTTAAGAAAAGAAGGAATGGAGAAAAATTACATCACAGAAAAATAAAATGAAAAGAAAATTCAACTTAAATTGTGTGAAGGAGGCATCTAAGGCAAAGATGGGAGCAGTTGGGGAGAGGGTGTACAAGCTCACAGTTAAGAGATAAAGAAGTGGGGAGAAGAAACTGAGAAACTGGTCAGGGAAAGTAATGGATGAAAGAGATTTGGAGTAGCTAGGCTAGTCAGCTCCTTCCTCCTCCCTACCTGGTTCTAAATTGGTGCACAGGAAGCTACAGACTGCCAGGAAGAACAGGCATCTCCCACTTTTTGAAGATTAGCTATTAATACACTCTTGCTTTGATTTTGGAGTTTTTTAAATTAACACATAATTCTACATATTTATGGGATATAGAATGATATTTTCATACTTTATGTAATGTGTAATGTATAAGGTGTAAATGTTCATCTCAAACATTTTATTATTTCTTTGTGTAAGAAACATTCAAAATCCTCTCTTTTTGCTATTTGAAAGTACATAATAAATTATCCTTAGCTATAGTCACCCTACAGTACTATAGAGCACTAGAACTTATTCCCCTTCTCTAGCTGCAATTTTGTATTATTAACCACTCTCCCTACCCTCCCCACATTCCAGCCTCTAATAAGTACAATTGTACTCCACTTTTATGAGCTCAACTTTTTTAGCCCCCACATATGAGTGAGAAAATGTGGTATTTATCTTTCTGTGCCTGACTTATTTCATTTACCATAATGTCCTCCAGGCTCATCCATGTTGCCATGAGCAACAGAATTTTATTCTTTTTTATGGCCAAATAGTATTCCATTGTGTATATACATACTACATTTTCTTTACCCATTCATCTGTTGATGGACACTTAGGTTGCTTTCAAATCTTTGCTATTGTGAATAGTGATGCAATAAACATGGGTTGTATATATCTCTTTCTTCATAGCTTGAGATCTTGGACTCAAGTCTTTAATACACTTTGATTTGATTTTGGTATATGATGAGAGATAGGGGTATAGTCTCATTCTTCTTCACATGGATATTCAGTTTTCCAAGTACAATTTATTGAGGTGTCTGTCCCTTCCACAGTGTATGCTTTTGGCACTTTTGTCAAAGAATGAGTTTACTGTAGATGTATGGGTTTATTTCTGGGTTCTCTATTCTTTTGCATTGGTCTATGTGTCTTTTTTTTTTTTTCTTTTTTCTTTTTTTTAACCTAGTCCCATGCTGTTTTAGTTACTATAGCCCTGTAGTATAACTGAAAGTCAGGTATTATGCTTCCACAAGTTCTGTTCTTTTTGCTCAGGGATGGCTTTGGCTATTCTTAGTCTTTTGTGGTTCCATATAAATATTAGAATTATTTTTCTATTTCTGTGGAGAATGTCATTGGTATTTTGACAGAAATTGCATTGAATATGTAGATTGCTTTCAGTAGTACAGATATTTTAACAATATTGATTCTTTAAATCCATGAACATGGAATAGCTTTTTTGATTTCATTTTCAGATAGTTTGGTGTTGGCATATAGAAATGCTACTGATTTTTGTATGTTTATTTTGTATCCTGCAACTTTACTAAATTTATCAGCTCTAATAGTTTTTTTGGTAGAGTCTTTAGGTTTTCCCAAATAGAAGATCATTTTTAGCATTGGAGTAAGTTTGTGTATTCTGCAGCCATTGGGAAAAATGTTCTGTAAATATCTCTTATGTACATTTAATGTATAGTGCTGATTAAGTCTGGTATTTCTTTGTTGATTTTTTGTCTGGATGACCTGTCAATTTCTGAAAATGGGGTGTTGAAGTCTCCAGCTATTATCTTAAAACAAGGATAATTTGACTTCTTCCTTTTCAATTCAGATGCCTTTTATGTCTTTCTTTTGTATGACTGCAAAAGCTTTCCATGAGTTTCCATTTAGTATGATCCTAGCTGTGGGTCTGTCATATATGGCTTTTATTGTGTTGTATGTTCCTTCTATGCCCAGTTTTTTGAGGCTTTTTTTTTTTTATCAGAAGGATGTTGAATTTTATCAAATGCTTTTTCAGCATCAATTGAAATGATTATATGGTTCTTGTCTTTCATTCTATTGATATGATGTATCACATTGATTGATTTGTATATGTTGAACCAGGGATGTATGCGCATCCCCATGATAAACCTCACTTGGTAGTGATCTTTTAAATGTGTTGTTAAATTTAATTTGCTGGTGTTTTGTTGAGGTTTTTGCACCAATATTTATCAGAAATATTGGCCTGTAATTTTCTTTTTTTGATGTGTCTTAGTCTGGTTTTGGTATCAGGGTGATACTGGCCTCATAGAATGAGTTTGGAAGCATTCCCTCTGCCTCTATTTTTTAGAACAGTTTGAGTAGAATTGGTATTAGCTCTTCTTTAAATGTTTGGCAAAATTCAGCAGTGAAACCATCACGTCCCAGACTTTTCTCTGCTGGGAAACGTTTTATTATGGCTTTGATCTCATTAATTGTTAATGGCCTATTCAGGTTTTAGGTTTCTTCATGGTTCAATCTTGGTAGGTTGTATATGTCTAGGAATTTATCCATTTCTTCTTGGTTTTCCAATTTATTGGCAGATTGTTGCTCCTAGTAGCCACTAATGATCCTTTGAATTTCTGCAGTATTCACTATAAAGTCTCCTTTTTCATCTCTGAATTTATTTATTTGGGTATTCTCTCTCTTTTTCTGAATCTTGCTAAAGTTTTGTAGTTTTGCTTATCTTTTAAAAAATCAACTTTTCATTTTGTTGATCTTTTATATCTTTTCTTTCAATTCATTTATTTCTGCTCTGATATCTATTATTTCTTTTCCTCTAATTTTGGGTTTGGCTTGCTCTTGTTTTTCTGATTCTTTAAGATGTATTGCTAGACTGTTTATTTTATGTTTTTCTACTGTTTTGATGTAGGCACGTAGAGCTGTAAACTTTTCTCTTAATACTGCTTTCACTGTATCCCACAAGTGTTGGTATATTGTATTTCCATTACCATTTGTTTCAAGGAATTTTTCAGTTTCCTTCTCAATGTCTTCATTGACTCACTGGTCATTTGGGAGCATATTGTTTCATTTTCATGTATTGGTATAGTTTCCAAAGTTCCTCTTGTTATTGATTACTGGCATATTCCATTGTGATCAGAAAAAAATACTTGATATGATTTCAATTTTTTGAAGTTTTTAAGACTTTTTTTGTGGCCTAACATATGGTCTATCCTTGAGAATGATCCATGTGCTGAGAAGAATGTGTATTCTGCAGCCATTGGATAAAATGTTCTGTAAATATCTCTTATGTACACTTGATGTATAGTGCTGATTAAGTCTGGTATTTCTTTGTTGATTTTTTTTCTCTGTATGACCTGTCAATTTGTGAAAATGGAGTGTTGAAGTCTGCAGCTATTATTATATTGGGGTCAATCTCTTTTAAGCTGTAACAATATTTGCTTTATATATCTGGATGCTCCATTGTTGGGTGCATATATATTTATAATTGTTATACCCCCTTGCCAAATTGACCTTTTTATTGTTATATAATGATCTTCTTTTTCTCTTTTTATAATTTTTGTCTTAAAATCTTTTTTTTTTCTGATTAAAGTATAGCTGCTCTTGCTCTTTTTTGATTTCTATTGGCATGGAATATCTTTTTCCATCCCTTTAGTTTCAGTCTGTGTGTGTTACAGGTGAAGTGTGTATCTTATAGGCAACAGATCAATGGGAGCTTGTTTTTTAATCCATTCAGCCATTCTATGTCATTTAACTGGAGAGGTTAGTCTACTTACATTCAATGTTATTATTTATAAGTAAAGTCTTATTACTGCCGTTTTGTTATTTGTTTCCTGGTTGTTTTGTAGTCTTCTTTTCATTCCATCTTTCCTTCCTGTCTTTCTTGTGAAGGCGATTTTCTCTGGTAGTGTGTTTTAATTTCCTGCTTTTTAGTTTTTTTGTGTGCATTTTATGTTTTTTGAGTTGAGGTTACCATGTGGCTTGCAAGTAACATCTTATAACCCATTATTTTAAACTGGTAACAATTTAATGGTGATTTCAAAAAGAAACTAACAAATAACCAAAGAGTAACTAATTAAAATTCTACCCTTTAACTTCAGCACCCCTGCTTTGTTACTTTTTCTTGTTTCTATTTATATTTTATTATACTTTCTATGGCTTGAAAATTTGTAGTTATTAATTTTGATAGTGTCTTCTTTAATCTTTCTACTCAAGATATTAGTAATTTACATACCACAATTACAGTGTTATAATATTCTGTGTTTGTCTGCTTACTTCTAATAACCAATGAGTTTTGTACTTTCAGATGCTTTCTTATTGCTAATTAGCATCCTTTTCTTTCAGATTGAAGGAATCCCTTTAGCATTTCTTATCAGACAGATGCAGTGTTAATGGAGTTCCTTAGCTTTTGTTTGTCCAAGAAAGTCTTTATTTCTCCTTCATGTTTGCAGAATACTTTCACTAGATATACTATCCCAGGATAAAAGTCTGTGTGTGTGTGTGTGTGTATGTGTGTGTGTGTGTGTGTGTGTGTTTTCCTTTAGCACTTCAAATATGTTATGCCATTCTCCCCTGTCCTGTTAGGTTTCCACTGAAATTTACTACCAGACATTTTGGAACTCCTATGTATATTATTTGTTTCTTTTCCCTTACTGCTTTTAGGATCTTTTCTTTATCCTTGATCTTTGGGAGTGTGATTATTAAACGTCTTCAGGGAGTCTTTCTTTGGTTAAATCTGCTTGGTATTCTATAACTTTCTTGTGCTTGAACATTGATATATATCTCTAGGTTTCATAAATTCTCTGTCACTATCCCTTTGAATAAACATTCTACCCCTATGTAGCTCTCTACCTCCCCTTTAAGGTCAATAACTCTTAGATTTGCCCTTTTGAGGCTACTTTCTGAGTCTCGTAGGCATACTTTATTCTTTTTTTTTTTTGTCTCCACTTACTGTATTTTCACAGAGCCTGTATTCAAGCTCACTAATTCTTCTGTTTAATCAGTTCTGCTGTTCAGAGACTCCAATACATTCTGTAATATGTTAATTGAATTTTTCAGCTCCAGAATTCCCGCTTGATTCTTTTAAATTATTTTAATCTCTTTGTTAAATTTATTTGATAGGATTCTGAATTCCTTCTCTGTGTTGTCTTGAATTTCATTGAGCTTCCTTAACACAACTGTTTTGAATTCTCTGTATGAAAGATCACATATCTCTTTCACTTTGTGATTGGTTGCTGGTGCCTTATTTAGTTGGTTTGGTGAGATCATGTTTTTTTCTGTATGGTCTTGATGCTTGTGGATGTTGGTTGGTATCTGGGCTTCAATGGGTTGGGTATTTATTATCATCTTCGTGGTCTGGGCTTCTGTATGCTCATCCTTCTTGGGAAGGCTTTCCAGATATTTGAAGGGACTTGGGTGCTGTGATCTACATCTTTTGTCACTGCAGCTATATCTGCCTTAGGTGGCACCTCAAGCCCATAATGCTGTGGCTCTTGCAGACTCACAGAGCTATCACCTTGGTGGTTTTGAGTAGAATCAAGAGCTTTCCCTGGATTACTAGGCAGAGACTCTTGTTCTCATCCCTGACTTTTCCCCCCCAAAAATGAAGTTTTGCTCTCCATGCTAAGCTGCCTGCAGCCTGGTAGGGGAGGAGTGACACACGACCCCTGTTGCCGCCACCACTGGGGCTGCACTGGGTCAGACCTGAAGCCTCCATATCACTGGGTGTCACCCAGGGCCTGCCAGGATCACTTACTGGTTACCACCAATGTTACTTCGAGGCTCTAGGACTCTACAATTAGCAAGTAATGAATCCAGCCAGGCTTGTGGCCCTCCCTTCAGGGCAGCAAGCTCCTCCTTTGTCTAAGGAAGGTCCAAAAATGTTGTCCTGGAGCCATGGCCTGGAATCAGTACCTTAGGAATCTACTTGGTGCTCTATTCTACTACAGCTGAGCGGGCACCCAAACCACATGACAAAGTCCTTCTTACTCTTCCCTCTCCTTTCCATAAGCAGAAGGAGCCTCTTTCTGTGGCCACCACTGCCCCAGGGACATAGCAAGTACTACTTGGCTACTGCCAGTGTTCACTCAAGGACAAAGGGCTATTCAGCCATGTGGTGAATGCTGCTAGGCATGAGTTTCTTACTTCAGGGCAGTGGACTACCCTCTGGCCCAGAGTCAATCAGGAGTCAAGGCCTGGAATTGATTACCCCAGGAGCCTGCTTGGTACTCTTCCTCACTGTGGCCGAACTGATAACCAAGCTGCAAGGCTGCAAGGCTAAGTTCCCCTTACTCTTCTCTCTCCTTTTCTCAAGCCAAATGAGTCTCTTCTCATGGCCACCACATCTGTGAATGTGCTGGGTCACACGAAAAGTCAGCACAGCACAGGGTCTCATTCAAGGCCTGCAGTGAGTACTGTCTGCGTAACACTGATGTTTATTCAAGGCCTAAGGGCTTTTTAGTCAGCAGGTTATGAATCCTGCCAGGACTCTGTCCTTCCCTTTAAGACAGTGGGTACCCTTCTAGTCTAGGGTGTGTCTAGAAATGTCCAGGAGCTAGGGCTTAGAATGGGGCCTCAGGAATCTGCCAGGTGCCCTGTTCTACGATGGCTGAGCTGGTATCCAAGTTGCAAGACAAAATCCTCTTTACTATTCCCCTCTACTCCTCAAGCAGAAGGAAGGAGTCTCACCTGGAGCTGTGGGCTGTGCTGCCTGAGGTTGGGAGAGGGGCAACAGAAGCACTCACTTGGTTATGCTTGCCAATGGCTCACTAGCTTTCATGCATCCCAAATTCACTGGCTTTGAGCCCAGCACAGCACCAGGACATGTCTAGGAATTGCAGCTGTTTTCTACACCACCTTTCAAGTTTATTTAGGATCTCAGAGCACTTTAGCCCATAGTGTCAGAGCTTTCAGGAACTCACATTCCAACCACTGGGATAGATGATTTCCCTCTGGCTAGGGCTGGTCTAAATGGTCACCAGCCCTGTGGCCTCTTCAGTCACTGGGGATTTCTGCCCTGTGTTGCTTTCCACTCTGACAGGCAGCACTGAGTTCCAATGCAAAGTCCCATAATCACTGTGCTCTCCCTAGCTCAAGTGCACAGATTCTCTCTCTGCACCACACAGCTGCTGCTGCTCCTGAGGGTTGGGGGAAGAGTGGTAGTGGCAATTCAAGTCTGTCTTTTCTTCCCTTTTCAGTGCTTCTTTTATTGATGTAATGTTAAAACCAGGTACTGCGGTCATTCACCTGATTTTTGGTTCTTATAAAAGTGCTTTCTTTTGTAGATGGTTGTTCAATTGATGTTCCCGCATGGAGAGGGGCAGCATTTGCTGGAGGCTTCTATTCAGGCATCTTGTTCTGCTTCCAAGTCTTTTTTTATTGTTTTGATAACAGTCATCTTGATTGGGTTGAAATGAATCTCTTTGTGCTTTCAATTTGCATTTCCCTGATGATTAATAACAGTGAACTTTTTTTTCATAAATTTGTTGACCATTTGTATGTCATCTTTTGAGAAATGTCTATTCAGATCCTTTGCCCATTTTTAATTGGTTTATTTGTGGGGCTTTCCTCTTTTGCTGTTGAGTTGTTGGATTTCCTTGTGTATTCTTTTTTTTTTTTTTTTTGAGACGGAGTCTCGCTGTCTCCCAGGCTGGAGTGCAGTGGCCGGATCTCAGCTCACTGCAAGCTCCACCTCCCGGGTTCATGCCATTCTCCTGCCTCAGCCTCCCGAGTAGCTGGGACTACAGGCGCCCGCCACCTCACCCGGCTAGTTTTCTGTATTTTTTTAGTAGAGATGGGGTTTCACCATGTTAGTCAGGATGGTCTCGATCTCCTGACCTTGTGATCCGCCTGTCTCGGCCTCCCAAAGTGCTGGGATTACAGGTTTGAGCCACCGCGCCTGGCCTTCTTTGTGTATTCTTAAAAGTAATCCTTGTCAGATACATAGTTTACACATATTTTCTCCCATTCTGTAGCTTGTCTCTTCATTCTGTTGATTATTTCCTTTTCTGTGCAAAAGCTTTCTAATTTGATGTAATCTTATTTGCTTATTTTTGCTTTTGTTTCTTGTGCTTTTGAAGTCTAGTCTAATCTTAAAAATCCTTGCTCAGACCAATATCATAAAGCATTTCTTCTGTGTTTTCTTCTAGTAGTTTCATAGTGTTAGATCTTACATTTAAATTTTATTCCATATTGAGTTTATTTTTGTAAGTGATGAGAAATAGAGGCCTAGTTTCATTCTCCTGCATATGAATATTCAGTTTTTCACAAATTCTTAACAAAATATTAACAAACTGAATCCAACAGTACCTCAAAAATATTTTTCACCATGATCAAGTGAGATTATTCCAGATATTGAAGGATGATTCAACATATGCAAATCAATAAGCATGATACATCATATTAACAGAATAAAGGACAAAAGCCATATGATTATCTCAACAGATGCAGATAAAGCATTTGATATAATTCAACATTTCTTTATGATGAAAACTCTCCACAAATTAAAAATAGAAGGAACATGCCTCAACACAGTAAAGGTCATACATGACAAACCCACAGCTAACATATTGAATGGGAAAAGTTGAAAGTTTTTCCTCTAAAATTTGAAATAAGACAAGAATGCCCATTCTCATCACTCTTATTCAATATAGTTCTGGAAATCTTACACAGAGCAATTAGGCAAGAGTAAGAAATACAGGGCATCTAAATTGGAAAGGAAGAAGTCAAACTGTCCTCTTTCTTTTTTTGCAGATTACATGACCTTAAATATAGAAAATCTGACAGACTCCACAAAAAACTCTTAGAAATAATAAGAAAGATCAGTAAAGTTGTGGGATACAAAATCCACATCCCCCAAACAAGTCACTTTTCTAAATGCCAATAGCAAACTATTTGAAAAGGAAATCAAGACAACAACCCCACTGATAATAGCTATAAAAGAAATACAATACCTAAGAATAAATTTAATCAAGGGGTGGAAGATCTCTACACTAAAAACTATAAAATACTGATTAAAGAAATTAAAGAGGACACAAAGGAATGAAAAGATATCTTGCATTCATGGATTGGAAAAATTAATATTTTTTTAAATATCCATTTTACCCAAAGTAATCTATAGCTTCAATGTAATCCCTATGATAACAGCAATGATTTTCTTCACAGATATAGAAAAACAGTCCTAAAATTTATATGGAACTACAAAAGACTCAGAATAGCTAAAGCAATCTTGAACAAAAAGAACAAAGCTGGAGGCATCACACTACCTGACTTCAAAATATGCTGCAAAGGAATAGAAACCAAAACAGCATGGTACTGGCATAAAAACAGACAGAGACCAAAGGGACAGCATAGTGAACCTAGAAATAAATCTATGCATTTGTAGTCAACTGATTTCTGACAAAGGCCCCAATGGCACACATTGGGGGAAAGGACAATATCGTCAAAAAAACAAAACAAAACAAAACACTTCTTATTGATCTTATTGATATTCTCACATAGCTGTCTCATTTGAAATCTAATGAGTAGTATGGATTAGTATTATTATACCATTTTGTGCACATAAATTAAGACATTGAGGAGTTGGGTGGCCTAATCAAATTCACAGATAGTACATGAAAAAAGGGAAGTCAGCCAGGTCTTCCCACGTTAATCCCACACACCACATGTTCTCTAGTACCCTCTATGCTGCCGCTGAAAAAAAGAAGACAGAATATTTTATTATTTTATGATTAAGCTTTTAAAAATGAAAATGGTCAGAATCAAAAGAATTATTACTTAAGAAAAGAGTATTTCAAAAGGTACATAGAACTTTATGAAACAAATCTTGCCTTTAAATACTTGGAATACCAAACTCATGACCTATTTGCTAACAGAGGAAACTATTTCTATTTAAGCATGTTTCTTTCTCTGGCTACCACATTAACTGAGCTTATGTATTTATACATTAATTATTTCATCTATTCAACAAACATTTATGAGCACTTGTTGATATCAACCAGAAGAATAAAAGATAAATAAGATGGAGTACCTGTTCTCAAGAAGTTCAGTAATAGCAGGCAAGAAGATGTATTAATAGACAATGAAACACAATAACATCAAATGCATTGATAGAAAATAGACACAGTGCTATAGGAGCACCAAGATGAGTCATATAATTCATTCTGGAACTGGGACCATGAAAGATTTTCTTAGAGGTTGACCTGAGCTCAGTTGTAGGTTGAGGAAGTAAGACAGTAAGACCAACATAAGTGTAGAGTGTAGACAGAGAGGCAAGACACATGTGTTTGTGAGTATGTGTGTGTGTATTTCAACTATAATCAAGTGTATGTCTTGCAGAAGCATAATTACAAAATAAGGGGTGCAGAAAACATGACCAAAGTATGAAAGGTCTTGCATGTCATCCTGCCAAGGAGTTCCAACTTTATGGTAGAGATTCACAATGGAGGAATCATTAAAGAATATGTCATGAATATATTTGCATTCAGAGAGGTGTCCCTTGCTATTGGGTGGAAAAATGGACTTAAATAGCTGGACTGGAAGTATTTTAATTATCTTTAGGACAGGTTATTCTATGAAGCAAATACTAATCTAATTCATATATTCATGTGAATGAAACAATGGCAAAACAAATGAATAACAACAGACCTTATAAGAATAGAATATAAGTCAATTTTCTCATATTTTATAGTTTTGTTTACATAAACAGTGTCTGAGGATTTTGAGACTTTAGATTTTATGAATTTCAAGTTCATCGGGTAAGAGTAAATAAGTGATTAAATGATGAAAGACAGGTATTTAACAATAACATCATTAAAAAGAGACATTAACTGCTCAATACGCAAAAGGTAATTTTTAGTAAGAAGCTGTTTCTGAAAATAATCTGTAGGAAGAATTTAAAAGAAGGATGCTGGGAGCCTGTGATATGAGATAGTGAGTGATTAAGGTTGACAGATGAGGGCATACCAAGTTGGTGTAGCACCTGGACATTTAGATCACATGATTGAAGGTTTTTATCTAAATGGATTTCTGCTAGTGAAAGAGCTCTAGTATCTTCAGACAGTAGAGGATTAAGAATCCAACCAATGCTTCAAAATGACAGGACTAGAAGGAGTTAATATAATGGACAAGGTTTTATTTCTCTTACATTTTTCACACATAAAATGATGAATACAGATAATACCTTGGATTTAAAATCCCACAAGGAAATTGTATACTATATTTGGGATGACAAATTGTTTTCTATTGATCAGTGTTTCTAGGACCAGAGAAGTAGGCAAGAAGAAAGATCAATCTCAAGTTTTAAAAGCTCAGACTGAGTTTCTGCAGATGGTATTAAGTGCCTTTCTGAATGATAGTAGTTGCTCTAATATAAAAAAATGATACTGTTGAAAATACTCAAAAGAAGAAAAAATGGTGAATATTTTATCCAAATTTTGCTCCAAAGATAATTGTAGCTCTGTATTGCTTGACATGCTGTTACAAGCAAAAATAAAATCTTAGGACATAAGAGAGTTTTGAGGGAGTTCCCCTTGGCTCTTTCTATGGATCAAGTGAGGAGTCTCAAGGAGTAACTTGCATTTAAAGTCACTGCTAAAAGGAAAAAGCAGGTAGAAGATTCCTTTTAAGGAAAAAATACCATATTCATCCAAAATTGATCTTTTAAAAATTCTATATCTAGCCATCCTGACCACTTTAATTGTTCTTAAACTTTGTTGGACATGAGAACCACTTGAAGAACTTGTTGAATAAATATCTCTGAGCTCCACCCAAAAACTACTGAGTTGGATATGAGGAAATGTCTCAGAGACAATATATGCTTTGTGAAATACCAAAAGATCATTTTTTTTTACATTGGTGAGTTATGGCATAGTGCAATAAAGTAAGTTTTAAAAACTGATGGCTACTGTCCCTTGCCTTTGGTCCAGTAACACATATATACTTTTTCAATTTTGCTGAAAAGGGAATTTAAAGGAAAGATTAATACTAGTTAGTGTAGTCAAAGATTATTCATCATGGCAGTTCAAGTCAGTTAAATTTTAGGATTCAGTTGTCCAAAGAGAAAATAATAGTTATGATAACATTTGAATTTTTGCAATGGTTGTTATCTGAGACTTGCTCTCTGCAGAAATACAGGTCTGAAGTAGGGGAAGTGGTCTTAAGTCTGTAGCTTTGGATAGGAACCACAAGTAAGAAGAGGAGAAACTTAAACAATAAATGCAATTTGAAATCATTGACACAGACATTTGAGAGCTAGGAGAGGGAAATGTCAAAGATTACTAAGGCTTTTGGTTATCACTGCCCTCTGGAGAAGGGAGCCTACCTGTATCTCCTGAATACAGCAAACTTCACGGCTCTAGAAATTATCACAGTTCCCTAATACAGCCAAATTTCTGTATTTGATGGAAATTTATTTGTCTCAGGGATTGTTACAAAGTTGCTTTAGTTCTTTGTATTTTGTATTCTACAATTGTTACATACAAATTGACTCCAGTACTAGTTTCCTTTTTTAAAAAATTTATTTCTACTTAGCACTGAAAGGAAGTTGAGTTAAAGATTGTTGGTGATGTACTCATGCTTTGTTAGGATTACTTGTCTTTGAGCATTTGAGCACCTCCCTCAAATAATGATTAAATAGAACTTAAAAATAAAAACTTCAAAAATTCACAAAATTAGGTGTTCTGGACTGCCTTTACTTGCTTTTAGGAGGTGCACACATTGGAACATGGAAATGAATTTTATACAAATATCTGTTCTTTCTCTGTGTGTGTTCTTTGGCCAATATTATATTTGTGTGATATTTATAAGACAGAGGAAATTGATTAACTATCAAAAAAAGATTAAAAAAGGAAATGACACACTTTCTAGAACACTCTGTGATGGCCTGTGAGTTGTAGAACATCAAGCTTGTTTTCACAATGAAAACTTTCATTTCCTATATTAAAAAATAGACCATAGTACAATGACTCCAGAGAAAAGCTTAAAAAAAGAAATGCCTTCCTAAGTGACTTTTAGTGATCTTGTAAGAAAATAGATTATAAAATAAAAATTAAAACTTTTCATAATCACACAGGCATTTTTTATTTTCATATTTTTTACCAATAAATTACTCCAATCTGCAGGAGTTTAACAGTAATATTTTTGTGTTTCTCATATTTTTTCATATTTTTTACCAATAAATTACTCCAATCTGCAGGAGTTTAACAGTAATATTGTTGTGTTTCTCCATGTAGGCTACACAGAGGATAAATAAAGAAATAGGTTGATTATAGAAGTAGGTAACACCAACCTACACGAAAGTGTGGTATGTCTCACAGTGTGGTATGTCTCACAGTCTCAGTGAGTGATTCTGCTTTCTTCCTTCCTTAAGTAAGGAACCTATTTCACCTTTGTGCATTCTGAAACACACTGGTTTGCCCCACTGCCTCCCCTTTGTTTGTCACCCACTTGATTGGCCTAACTGTATGATCAATGATGGCTATGCACGTGTCTCTTTGCATGTATTCTGAGGGGTACAACATTTGCAGTAGTTCAAGCTTTCTGAAAACTCAAACACCAGGATAACAGCATTAACAGCATGGCAAGATATTATGGAAGATATGGAGAGTCAGAGAAAGGGAAGAAGCAACTAGAATGAAAGAGTAGGTGAGTTCAGAAGATTTTATGAAAGGGACAACAAATGAAGGGGTAAAAACACACATGGAATGACAAATCCTGGAAAAGGTGAAAGCTTGGAGTCTTCCCTGTCTTTTATCCCCATGAGTCCCAGACAATATATGATATATAGCGTTAACCTATGCTCAGCAGCATCCTCACTTTTGGTACTTGGTATTCTTTATTGTGTCCAGAAATTGTCTGCAGGCACATCTCTTTTCTGGAGGAAGTGTGAATACTTCAACTTGACTATTAGCATCAGACTTTTAGCAAATGCCATCATTTTTTGCCTTACACATTTCCCAACCAGCTTTCATTTTGGAGGGAAATAGAAGGTTAGGTTCTGCAAATTGAGGTAACATACCTTCTGAGCTTTTGAGGTTTTGGGGGAAATACAGTACTGCATCAACTTAACTTTGAGGTGGGGAGGGGCAGTCAAACATTGATTAAATTACTAATGTATTTGTTTATAGAATAAATATGTAAGTTTATACTAAATACAATTATACTGATATGGGATAAAATGTACGTATACATTTTAAGATGAAATAGAAAACTTTAAATAAAGTTTAAACTGAGAGTTTAAAAGATAAAAATTAAAGAAATAGTTGAAAGCAGAATCAGAATAACACTCGGTAAAGCACAACGAAGTAGAAGAAAATAAGCAAACAGTAGAGGATAAACGAATATAAAAATATATTAAAAGCAAATGAATGACATTAGTCAGCAGAATTAAACTGTTTTTCTGTCATCTTATTTTTCTTTGTTTCACTGGTATCTTAATTCCATTAAAGGTACAGTTCTGTACTTTCATTTTTTTTCTTTGTATACAGCTTTTGTTGTCAGATCACATTTTACCAATTTTATTCAATATGTAATTGTAAGATTTTAGTTTTATCTCTTTTTTCTCTTTTATCAGTTAATTTTGTATGTTCACATTATCTTATTTGTTTAATTTTATTTTCTAAATTTTGCCATACATAGAGATACAAATGATTTTTTATCCAGCCATGTTGCTAAATTCACTTATTAATTATAATGGTTTGTAGATTCTTTTGACTCTTTCTATATATACAAAATTAGGAATAATAAAGACCCTTTTCCAAATTTTTAGGATTTAAACATTTTTGTTCTAACTTTATTACACTGATTAGGATCTCAAGTATAATGTTGAATAAAAATGGAACTAGCAGGAATATTCTATATGATGTCAATTCTTTGACATTTCTGGAAACTTGTTCTATGGATCAAACAATGAGTTTTGGTAAATATACCAAATGTGCTTGGGAAAAATGCCAATATCAAGGGTAGTATTCTAAATATCTCAATTAAGACAAGTTTATCAAAATTAGGGATGTTCAAGTCATCTGTATCTTTATTACTTTTGTATTTACCTCTTCTATCAGTTACCAAGAGTGATGTGTTAAATCTTCCAGCTGTAATTTTGGATTTCCCTATTTTTTCTTTTTTTATTTCTGATTTTTAAATTCATGTTTTAAAATTTTTATTCTATTTTTAATTGATGAATAGTTGTATATATTTATGGGATAAATTATATATATGCATAAATATGTATATATTCATGCATCATATGCAATGTGATGTTTTGATATATTCACATTGCAGAATGATTACATAAGCTAATTAAAATATTTATTACCTCACTTATGTTTTCTGGTGTGGTGAGAACATTTATAATCTACTCTTTTAGCAGTTTTGAAACATATAATACATTATTATCAACTATAGTTATCATTCTGTACAAAAGATCACTAAAATTTATTCATCCTGTCTAACTGAAACTTTGTAACCTTTGACCAACATCTCTCTTCTCTCCATCTAACTTTCTCCCCAGCACCTGGTACCACTATTCTATTCTCTACTTCTTTTTTTTTTTGTCTGAGATGGAGTCTTGCTCTGTTGCCCAGGCTGGAGTACAGTGGCCAATCTCAGCTCACTGCAAGCTCTCCCGGGTTCACGCCATTCTCCTGCCTCAGCCTCCTGAGTAGCTGGGACTACAGGCACCTGCCACCACGCCTGGCTAATTTTTTTGTATTTTTATTAGAGCCTGGGTTTTGCCATGTTAGCCAAGATGGTCTCAATCTCACGACCTTGTGATCCACCCGCCTCGGCCTCCCAAAGTGCTGGGATTACAGGCATGAGCCACTGCGCCCGGCCTCTGTTCTCTACTTCTATGAATTCAGCTTGTTTAGCTTCCAAGTATAAGTGAGATCATATAGTATTTGTCTTTCTGTGCCTGGTTCATTTCACTTAACATAATATTTTCTAGTTTCATCCATGTTATCACAAATGGCAGTATTTCCTTTTTTTCTAAGGCTAACTAATAATCCCTTATGTATATATGCCACATTTTTTCTTTATTCATTTATCTGTTGATGGACACTTAGGTTGCATCTCTATTTTGGCTATTGTGAATAATGCTGCAATGAAAATGGGTATGCAGATATCTGTTTAATATACTGATTTCAATTCCTTTAGACACTGTCTTACTCTTTTTAGTGCTGCTATAACAGAATACCACAGACTAATTTATAAAGAATATAAATTATTTCTTACAGTTCTGGAGGCTGGAAAGTCTAAGACCAAAGTGCCGCATCTGATGAGGGCCTTCTTGCTACATTATCCCATGGTGGAAGAGCAAAAAGGAGAGAGGGAGTGGGAAAGGGAGAAGGGAAGAGAGGGAGTGAGAAAGGGAAAGAGGGAGTGAGAAAGGGAGACGGGGAGAGAGGGAGTGAGAAAGGGACAGGGGGAGAGAGGGAGCGAGAAGGCGTGAGAGGGAGAGAGGGAGCAGAAAAGGGAGAGAGGGAAAGAGGGAGTGAGAAAGGGAAGGGGGAGAGAGCAAGGAGGAAAGGGAGAGGGGGAGAGAGAGAGTAGGAAACGGAGAGGGGAAGAGAGGGAGCAAAAAAGGGAGGGGGGAGGAGAGAGAGAGAGAGAGAGAGAGTGAAAGAGAAAGAGAAGGTGGACTGAACTTATTATTCTTACTCCCAAGGTGACAAACCCATTCCTGAAAAAAAAAAAAAAAAAAAAAAAAAAAGCAGCATTAGGCTATTCATCAAGGTTCTATTTTCCAACATCACACATTGAGGATCAAGTTTTCAACAGAAAAGTTTTGGGGGGAACACATTCAAATCATATCATCTGCCTCTGGTCCCCCAAATTCATGTCTTTCTCATGTGCAAACTACATTCATTCTATTCCAATAGCCCCCAAAGTCTTAACTCATTGTAGCATGAACTCGAAAGTTCAAAGTCTCCTTTAAAATCACATATAAATGAGACTCAAAACATGACTCATTCTGAGATAAGTTCTCCTCCATCTGTGATACCGAAATCAAAATGTATCCACTTCTAAAATACAATGGTGGGACAGGCTAGACATTCTCATTTCAAAAGGGATAAATAAGTGAAAAGAAAGGGGAAACTGGTTCCAAGTGAGTCCTAAAGCCAACAAGAGAAACAACATTAAATCTTAAGATTTCAGAATAATCTTTAACTCTTTGTGTTACCTCTGGGCACACTGGAGCAAGGGTTTGTCCCCCAAAGACTTGGATAGCCCTGCCCTCCATGGCTTTGCTGGGCTCAGCCCACAAAACAGCTGTTATGGGTTGGAGACTCATGCCTGCAGCTCTCCAAGACTGGAATTTCAAGCTGGTAGCTTTACAGCTTTGTGGTTTCAGGGGTAGTCCCATCCCCACCGCTTTACTAAGCCTAGTGGGGACTCTGAAGTGATTTCAACCTTACAGCTCTGCTGGGAATTGCCCTAGTGGGAACTCTGTGGTGGCACCACTCCTGTAGCAGGATTTGCCTAATCCCCCAGGCTGCCTGATGCATCCTTTAAAATCCAGGTGGCTGCCATGGTCCAACAGCCCACACACTCTGAGGGCCTGTAGAATTAGCACTATGTGGATGCTGCCAAGGTTTACTGCTTGCACTCTCCAGAATAGCAGTCCAAACTGCACTTAGGTCCACTTAAGCCATGGCTGGGGTGGCTGAGGGGGTGCTGTGCCAGAATGTAGGGAGCAGAGATGAGACATGAGGTGGCACAGGGCAACAAATGCTGAGGCCTCAAGGGTGTCTCTCTGAAAACCTTGCCCCAAGGTCTTGCTCTGGGCCTGTGACCAGAAGTGTAGCCCCAAAGATCTCTGAAATGCTTCCTGGCTTATTCTCCCATTGTCTTGATGAATAACACCAGCCTCTCTTTTCTATACCATTTTTTTTTCTTAGTCTATTTTGTGTTGCTATGACAGAATATCACAAGTTAGGGAATGTATAATAAATAGAAATTTATTTTTCATAGTTCTGGAGGCTGGGAAGTCCAAGATCAAGGTGCCATTATCTTGAGAGACACACACACAGAGAAATAGCAAACCTGCACCCAACAGGGGACTAATATCCAGAATTTACAAAGGATTCAAACAACTGAAAAAAATCCATTAAAAATAGGAAAAGGACCGGGCCGGGCGTGGTGGCTCAAGCCTGTAATCCCAGCACTTTGGGAGGCTGAGACGGGCGGATCACGAGGTCAGGAGATCGAGACCATCCTGGCTAACACGGTGAAACCCCGTCTCTACTAAAAATTACAAAAAACTAGCCGGGTGAGGTGGCGGGAGCCTGTAGTCCCAGCTACAAGGGAGGCTGAGGCAGGAGAATGGCGTAAACCCAGGAAGCGGAGCTTGCAGTGAGCTGAGATCGCGCTACTGCACTCCAGCCTGGGCGACAGAGCAAGACTCCGTCTCAAAAAAAAAAAAAAAAAGGAAAAGGACGCCGGCCATGGTGGCTCACGCCTGTGAACTTTGGGAGGCAGAGGCAGGCAGATCACGAGGTCAGGAGATCGAGACCATCCTGGCTAACATGGTGAAACCCCATGTCTACTAAAAATACAAAAAAATTAGCCAAGCGTGGTGGCAGGCATCTGTAGTCCCAGCTACTATAGAGGCTGAGGCAGGAGAATGGCGTGAACCTGGGAGGAGGAGCTTGCAGTGAGCGGAGATCACACCACTGCACTCCAGTCTAGGCGACAGAGTGAGACTCTGTCTCAAACAAACAAAGAAACAAAAAAATAGGGAAAGGACATGAATAAACATTTTTCAAAAGAAGACATATAAATGACCAATGAGCATATGAAGAATGCTGAACATCACTAATAATCAGAGAAATACAAATTAAAACCACAACGAGGTATTATTTTATATCAGTCAGATTGTCTATTACTAAAAAGTAAAAAAATAACAGATGCTGGAGGGGATGTGGAGAAAAGAAAGGCTAATACACTGTAGATAGGAATGTAAATTAGTGCAACCTCTATGGAAAACAGTATGGAGATTTCTCAAAGAAGTAAACGTAGAACTACCATTTGATCCGGCAATCCCACTATTGGGTATCACTCCCTAAGGGAAATGAATCATTATATCACAAGGACCCCTGCACTTATATGTTTATAATGGCGCTATTCACCATAGCAAAGATATGGAATCAACCTAAGTGTCCATCAGTGGATGACTAGAGAAGAAAAACGTGATATATATATATACACAATGGGATACAATGCAACCATAAAAAATGAAATCATTTCTTTTGCAGCAATATGGATGAAACTGGAGGTCATTATCTTAAGTGAAACAACTCAGACACAGAAAGACAAACACTGCATATTCTCACTTGTAAGTGGGAGCTAAATAATGTGTACACATGGATGCAAGAGTGTGGAATGATAGACAATGGATACTTTGAAGGTTGCAAGGTGTGGGAGGAGGGTGTATGATGAGAAACTACTTAATGGGTACAATGTATATTATTCAAGAGAGGGATACCCTAAGAGCTTTGAGTTCACCACTAACTACACAATCTATCCATGTAACAAAATGACACTTGTAGCCCATAAAATTATACAAGTTTAAAAAAATGTTTTTAATGATATAGAATTTCAAAGTTATTTTCTTCAATCTCTTTAATAATATAATTTTCTTTTCTTCTGTTTTATATAATTTCTCCTGAGAAGTTGGTTTTTAGCAGTGTCATTGTTCATTTGAAGGTAATATGCCATTTTCCTTTGACTGCTTTAAATGCTATTATTTTGTTTTGTTTTTGACTTTCAGAAGTTCAACTATGAGGCACCTCTGTGTGATTTTCTTTTAGTTTAAATTTATTCTTCTACAGATTTGTAGATTTCTGAATTTGTAGCATAATGTCTTTCATCATTTTGGAAAGTGCTCATTTTCTCTTTATATATTACTTCTGTCATAATTCTCTATCGCCTGTACTTCTGGGACTACAATTGCACATATACTAGAACTTTTCACTATGTCTCACATTTTTCTCAAGTTGGTTTTTAAAATTTTTAAATATTTTTTACTTTGGTCTAATCTCGACATTTTCTATTGACTGGTCTTGCAGTTTGCTATCCTTTTATTCTGCTGCAATAAATCTGTAATTTTGTTTCTAAAAATTAGTTGTTGCCCTTTGCATTTGATTACATTTTAATAAATTTTTATAGATTTGATTTGACTTTTTAGTAGAGTCCAATGTTGTGGTGAAATTTTCCATCTTTTCATTTATTTTCCTGAGAATCAAATTAGTTATTTTAAAGTCCTCTCTGACAACTTCAGTATCTTAATCACCTAATATTGATGAAAAATAGATCACCACGTATTTTTACTGACCTTTTTTCTCTTGGGTTTGCTAACCCTGTCTTATTTCTTGACATTCCTGTGTGTTATAGAAGATTGAATAATAAAAAATATTAGAGATATTTGGAGGCATTGGCTGCTGTTTTACTCTTCCAGAGAGAATTTATTTCACTTTCTCACAGGCAGTTACAATACAGGAAGCTGGACTGGAATTAATTCAGTTTTGTGAGATCCACTCTATTTCCAACTTATTTTCACTCCTATGATACTGTTCTTTCTGACGTTTACCTGGAAATCTTAGACGTTGATCAGGGACCCTTCTCCTTAGAGAGCTCTGGACTCCATTTTTTTTTTCTATCTTTATGATTTTTTCAAGATCTCTGCTCATCTTTCTAGACAACTAGACACTGCTTTGTGCTTAGCATCTCTTCCTCAAGCTTCTGTGCTGCTTAATAGATAGCACATTCCTTCAACGGAAACATAAGGCAAGGTATTGGGCTCTCCTAACTGTTTTGTTTCTATCTGGATTAATTTTTCTTCAAGTCCAAACTGCATGGATATCCCTGAACTCCAAGTTCTGCCTCCCCAGTCTCCCCAAAATCTCATCTCAGATTTCTGTTAGCAAGCTCTTTCTGCTTTTCTTTTCTTTTTTTTTCTCTAGCTTAAAAAACAACAAACATCTCAAGTGAAAAAGTGCTACAGAGTATAATGTTCACCTAAATGAGTTTCTTTTCGCTCTGAAATTCTGTGTCTCAGGTCCTGTCTCCTCTGGTCTCTCATTCATTCCTTCAAACGGATATTTTTGTGCTTTAGTCTAACTTTTTTAATGGTTCATTATGGGAGTATTGGTCAATATCAGCTATTCCATCAATACTGAAAGCAGGAATTTTTGTTGTTGTTGTTGTATTTCCATTCTTAAATTTCCATGTGGTTCTTTTATATATATATTTTTTTTTTCTGGGAAAGTTTTTTTTTTTCATTTCAAGAGGGTTCATAGTTGCTCTTTGAGGTATTTTTAAAAAATATATAGATGCTTTAAAATCTAATCACATCATTCCAATATCTGTGCTGTGTAGATGTTGTGTCTGTTGATTGGTTTTTCTCATTAAACTTGACATTGTTCTGGTTCTTGGCATGACAAGTTACTTTTTATCGTATTTAGATCATGTTACTCATTAATACCAGGCTGAGGTGGCAGTCAGGCCCCTCTCACACACAAAGCCTCCACAGACACCTACCATCCAAGAGGGAGCACTATGTAGTTGCTACTGGTGGTAATGTCTGCTGACATAGTCCTGGTATCAGCTGCTGCAAATGACAGGGTGAGGGAGGGCACTTTTTTTCCTCTGGAGTGTTTCTGGTGTCACCCAAAAAGTTATGCCCTGCATAGGCACCCCCTTCCAGGTCCTTTTTGGCTAAAGAAAATAGGCTTATTTTGTTTTGTTTTGTTGGTTGGTTTTTGTTTGTTTTGTTTTGCTTTTTGGGGGTGTGCACTTACCCTTCTTTCTAGCTTGTGAAATTTTCCAGGGTCCAGGCTAGGATATTTAGGAGGCAGAAAACATCCTGCCAGGTTATTCCTTGAGTATAATGTCTCTAAGAAAGATGTCTTCTTTTCTTCACATTGCAGAATCTGCTTATGTTTGTTTTACACGTTTTGTCCTGGGTTTTTAGGTGTTATTAGGTGAGAGGTATAGAGTGAAATGTGTCTACTACCTTTATATAGGATGACCTGGAAATCTTCATTATAATTTTTTAACATTTATATTCCATTTAAACATTATTTTACAAACTTTTAGTTCTCTAGCATCATGTAGAATGAAATTTTTATAGTGATCTTGCTCCTGGGTGGAAAGGAGCAGCCAGGACAGAGCATTGTACAAATCACTTAGATTCCGGCCCCTCAGCTCATATGCAGAGGATAGAATCCTGGAGATAAGCATTCTTTTTTTTTTTTTTTTCTTTTGTAAAATGAGGCTGATTGTCCTTATTTTTCTCAATATAAAATCTTTTTTTTTATAACTAGAGTAAATTTTTTAAATTCCTATAATTCTAATAAAAGTTTTAAAATTGTTCCAGATTCCCAAATCCAGGCATAAAAAATATATTTTATCTTGGTATATTTCATTACATTATTTAAAAATTATTTAATATTTTTAAAATTTTAATTTCTAATATCTCAAAACTTCTTCATTAGCAATGAAACATGCATATGTCTTTTATTAAAATTAAACAATAACAGCGTTATTTCCAGACTTCGTTTTCTTCTTTGGCTACCATCTAGCTCCTACTTCACTTGCTAGCCAATTTGTCAAAATATTTAAGTCTCCACTTCATCTTGTGTCACTTCATAAGCTGTTGCTGTCTGGATGCTCTTCAGACCCCTGAATCTTAACTCTGCAGGGTCACCGATTTCCTCCCTTCTCCTAAATGTGGTGGACACTTTCTAACCTGTACCTTGCTTGACCTCTACATTTGATTACTGTTTGACATTTCCTACTCCTTTCCGTTTTTTACTTTAAGTAAAAGAAACAACTTTATTTTTTCCAAGATGACTTTTTATTATTATTATTTTTTTATCAGAAATACAAATTCCAGAGGAGGGTGCAATTAGGTTTCTGCTTATAATTTCATTAGATAAAAACTTTATATTTGACATGATACTATTTTGGTACACTTAAAAATATTCTCCTAACTTATGGTAATTGCCCTTTGGCCATCCCCCTTCAGATGATGTGAGCCCATGTCTTCAGAGAATAAAAGAATTAAAAAAATCCTTCCTCTGTTTTCTGGGTTTCAAATATCTATTGAAACACATGTTAAAATAATATTTTTGAGAATAAAAGGTTTTAGGTTATGAATTTAGTCTGTTTGAGTTATGTCCTCAGTGTCTTTTATCTCACAAAAACGATGCTCTCATCTGTACAGTTGTGCAATTCAGAAACCTGGAAATCATTGAAGCTCCTCACTCACTGTCATCCTCATCTCCCATTAATTATAGAGTGCTACCAGTTGTATTTCCTAAATATCACTAGATTATTCTAGTTTTCTTTCATCTTTGGTACCATCACCCTAAACTATTAGAATCTACTGTATAGATTTCATTCTATTGTAGATATTATTCTTGTAAATCTCCATACAAAGCTTACATATCTGGCTCATCTCAAAACTATTTCCATATTTGCAGCTAGAATGATGCTTTCAGAGTGCAAATGTTATTGTATTTTAAAGCTCTCAAAACTCTTCAGAAATTTTTTATTGCTTTAAGAATGGAATTTTAAAAATCCCAATCAAAGCCCTGCATGTTATGCCCCGATTTTAACTGTTCAGCCTCATTATTCATTCTCTATTACGTTACTCTCGGCTATGGTCATACTGGTTTCTCACTTCTTCCTGATATGGTCTGAACCTACACACACACTGAATTGACTTCCTGCACTTTCCTCAAAGCGCATTCTTAGATCATTTATCTTTTCTGATTTTTATTACATATTCTGATTTTTCTGTTATATTTTTAAAATTCCCAAATCATTTTATTATCTTGATACTTTCTACAACTGATTTTCTTCTTTTTTAAAAAAATCAGTCTCCTTAGAGACTGTGAAAAATTACCAGTGTCAACTACATTGCAAGGCATCATGACAGGGTTTTGGCGGAAAGTTTTCAGTGAGCAATGATTGCATCTCAGACCTCAGTGGCTATGATACTACCACTGTGCAAAGCTAGAACTGATTTTCTATAATTTTCAAATAGAAAATTGTATTATTCTTAAGTAACATTTCCTACTTTACAATATTTATTCTGTCTGATTTCTTCCTTCTTATTTAATTATATTGTTTAACACTTTCAGAACAATATTCAGTAATAACAGAAAGAGCAGGCATCTCTCCTGATTTTCTAATGTGTATCCAACCATCATACTCTCTCACACACACACACACGGAGACACATACACACACACACAGAGAGAGAGAGAGAGAGAGAGAGAGAGAGAAGAGGTAACATGGCAAACCTGAGACTGCCATCTGTAGAAAGACTTGCTTGCAAGGTTGCCCCTTGGGTGGCATTTGGATCATGGTAGGATTCCTACCATTTCCTGTTAAGAATAGCTTACTATGTCTAAACTATGCAAACAATATGGTTTATGCTGAACATCTTTCCTTCTGAAGTTTTAGAAAATGCTAGGCAGATAGTGTCTGTATGATCAGCTCCCAGTAAAAAACTGGGGCACTGAGCTTCTAATGAACATCCCTAGTAGACATTTCACTTGTGTTGTTACAACTCATTGCTAGAGGAATTAAGCTCATTCTGTCTGACTCCACTGGGAGAGGATGCTGGATTTCACCCCGTGCCCTTTTTTCCTTTGCTAGTTTCATTTTATATCCTTTCACCATAATAAATCATAGTTGTGAGTATATACAACCATATGCCAAGTCCTGTGAATTCTCCTAGTAAACTATCAAAACTAGAGTGGTCTTGGAGACTCCCAAAACACACAACACCTGCATATATACACATATATAAACACACATGCATATATACATATGTATTATTGTGTTAAAGGAGCACTTGCCATTAAAATATTCATTAGATTCTACCAGTGACTTTTTCTCATCTGTTGATATGATTATATTTTTTCTCCTTTGACTTATTAATATATATTTTATAAATTGATTTCTTATCACCAAGTCATTCTTGTTTCCCGATGCTCTCTCTTGTTGACTTCTGTGACAGTGCTGTACACTGGATTATTTCCCTCCCTCTTTGAAGGCTATTTCCATCTCCTTCCTGCATGAGTTTCTCTTTCTTTCTTTTTGTGTCCTTCAGGTATGTTTGTGCCTTGCCATCGGCTCTCTTTTTTTCTCATTTTTTAGTTATAAAGATTATAATTAAAAATTTTAATTTATTTCTCAGACTCTCTTATGCATATTCATTATTTGAAGTATGGCCCATATGCATATGACATATCAAACTCAGTCTCCAGTAGCTCTGACCCCTTTCTGCACTTCAGATGCATAGATCGAATTTCCTCCTGGGCATCACCCCTAGATGCCTCATTCTCACTACAGACTCAATGTATTTAAAATTGAACTCATTATCTTTCCCTCACTTACTTCTTTGTTGTCAATCTCAGTTAATTACACTAAGCTATAAAACTGGGCTTTATCCTTGACTTCTTTCCCTCACTCAACCCATACAAATTATCACTCTCCAAGTTCAGTTGATTCTACACATCTTTCAGGTTCATGTAGTTTGTTCCCCCTCTACTTGTACTAGCGCTAGTATGGGCTCCTTCAACTTTGCTGCTATTATTAATAGGACTCTCCGACTTCAGGTTGCCCATCAGCCAATACATTATCTACACTGAATTTACAGGTTTTTGTAACTTGCAAATTTGATCAACTCTCTCCCCTGCACAAACTTATCATAATTCTCCATTGCCACTCAGAAGACTAATAGTTTTTACTCTGGCTTACAAAATTTTTCATACCCCCTAACAAATTAAGTTATAACCCCTTAAAAACACACAACTTCAAAGACCCACACTAAACTACTTGCTGGAGAAAAATTAACTGGACATGCTTTTCTGATGTTTCTCCAAGTTTGAGTTGGGATCTCTTTCAGGATGCTCTCCTATCATGTACACATGTGTATTGCAGCACCACGAACATGGATTTAAATTGCCTTTATTCTCTAAGCTAGAAGAGGTGTGAGAGCAAGGACCACGCATGCCAATGTTGCCACCTTATGGCGAATGTTCAGTGCATACGTGTTGAGTGAGTGAATGCTGATACCATAAATGTAGTTTTGATTCCTGCTTTATTTAACATCACCATCAATGTGCCTAGTTCCCACAGGCCTTTCAGAGGGAAACTACTCTTTACTTAACCCAAGCTGAAAGGCAATGACAAACAGCCATATCTGGAAACATGTGGGCATGTGTGTTAGCCTTCCTATTGGCAGAAACAGAATTAATGGGATGGCTTTGGGAGAAAAAGAGACGCTGAGTGGACACATTAACAGCATCTCTCCCAACTCCTGACGGCTTTTTAAATCCTTGTTAGTTTCACTTCATGTGTATCCTTATGAAAAAATTCCCCCTTACTTGAGATAACTTGAGTGGAACTCTTTTCCTTGTAATGAGAAAAAGAGAAAATTAAAACAATAAGTATTTTTCTCATGTCATTTAAAGCTATAAAACCCCTTTAAGAACTGAATATATTCAACACAAATTAATGAGTATGTAACACTTTATGGATGTTTAATCAGTTTTGTGTGTGTGTGTGTGTGTGTGTGTGTGTGTGTGTGTGTTTGAGACGGAGTCTTGCTCTGTCGCCCAGGCTGGAGTGCAGTGGCGCCATCTTGGCTCACGGCATGCTCCACCTCCGGGTTCACGCCATTCTCCTGCCTCAGCCTCCCGAGTAGCTGGGACTACAGGCATGCACCACCATGCCCAGCTAATTTTTAGTAGAGACGGGGTCTCACCATGGTCTCAATCTCCTGACCTCGACGTGATCTGCCCGCCTCGGCCTCCCAAAGTGCTGGGATTACAGGCGTGAGCCACTGTGCCCAGCCTATTTCTTTTTTATTATAAGTATCTGTCATATACATTTTTGTATTTAAAAACTTTGTGTGCATTTAAAACTATTTCTTTAGTGTATAGTCTTAAAAATGGTGTTCTGGATGAAATATGACATTTTTGAAAAGGCTATTGGTAAATATGGTCAAATTATCTAAATTGCTTTCTGGAAATTTTCAACTAACTAATCTTCCACTAAAATGGGTTTACTTTTCAAGTTTTTATTGCAATTAAAAGAGGTAAATCCTTTGCTAATGGATAGTTATGGGCTGCAAAGTCAAGCTGGCTACTCAAACTCAGTGACAGTTTTTTTCCCCCCTCTCAACGCACTTTCTGCTGCGCTCCTATCTCACATACACAATGTGAGATGAAGGTCAGGTGAGACAAGGGTATTAGACATGACTTATGAAAGCTATAGGCACAGGATAGCTAGCTGACTTCTGGTATGGTAATAACAATATTGGTGTTACTATTTCTATTCCTACTTGCTTTTGGCACAATTGACTGTTCTCCAAATGCTAAAGCTGTTTTCCACTGCCAACATGTTCTTCTAATGATCACTGCAAAAATGCCAGCTGCAGCTATGGAGGGAAGTATTTTTCTGATTTTCCTGACTTTAGAAACAGAAAGAAGAAACAGTACCAAATGAATGTGAATTGGAAACCAGTTAGGTAGAAGTCTTTCCTTCTCCGGTTCCGTACCTTCTACCCAAAGCTGTCACACTGCACTGCTAGGGATAAAATTCCCCATTTGCCCTCTACCCAGGTTTTTCTGCTTAGACTGAGGATTGCATCCTCATTACATTCAGAAATGGGTGGTTCTGATCATTACATTCCTATGAAAATAGGAATAAAGGGCCAACTCTCCTTCTCCTGCACTACCCTGCTCACTAACATCTTTTGAAATTTCTGAAAGGTTTGGAAGGGGAATTGATGCTTCAGACAGTCTTCATTTAGTTTCCTCTGATCTCTGAAAGTGGTACTGATCAGGACCACACTGAGGAAGCACAAATGCTGCTCGGAATTAATAGCCAGAATCAAACTCAACCAGTGACAAGGAAACTACTTCTCTGAGAAGAGTTCTGGGAATGGGAGTGGGCAGGTTAATTCCACTCCACAATCCCCAAGGCCACCTGGCCATAACATTCATATTTATTTCAGCCGCGGCCCTGTCAGGTTGATTACATAGTTAAAACCAGGATAGTTTTGCATAGGTTTTCTGGAGCAGCTCAGCTGCTTAGCTACTCACAAGCACTAATGACCTGGAATCAGAGTGACAGGAGAGTCTCAGGCCCCATTCCTCTACTGTGAGCTCCTGCCAATGTCTGTTTTTCTTCAAAACAGCAACTAGAAAATAGGAAGTTTGTCTTAATGTTTGTTTGTTTGTTTGTTTTTTGAGACGGAGTCTTGCTCAGTTGCCCAGGCTGAAGTGCAGTGGCACGATCTCGCCTCACTGCAAGCTCCGCCTCCTGGGTTCATGCCATTCTCCTGCCTCAGCCTCCCAAGTAGCTGGGACTATAGACTCCTGCCACGAGGCCTGGGTAATTTTTTTTTTTTTGTATATTTAGTAGAGACCGATTTCACCATGGTAGCCAGGATGTCTCGATTTCCTGACCTCGTGATCCACCTGCCTCAGCCTCCCAAAGTGCTGGGATTACAGGCATGAGCCGCTGCACCCAGCCTTAATGTTGTCTTTTATGTACATTTTGTCTTTAATAAAAATGTGTATAATGCTCAAGGGCTTATTCTGTGCTAGAAGCTGTGTGTACATGATCTTCAATTCTTACAACCCTGCTGGATATTTTGGTTTCCTTTTTGAAGGTGAGAAAACCAAAGTTCCAAGACTTTAAGGAATTTCCCAAGGCCACAAAGCTAAACCTGCTAAAGCCAAGATTTGATTCCAGTCTGCCTGATGACATGAGTTGGGCTTGTCCTCCCTGAAAACACTTTCCACAGTCGTCATTCACAGCTTCCATGAGAGCAGTGGGTATATTTTATCCAGTATTAGTGACCAGCATGATAGAAGGAAGCACAGAGAGCAGTGGTTCAGGCTAAGAATGGCAGCTAAATGCGTTAGTGTTGGGAAAGAGATATGGTATTTACATTTAGCTAGAGATTTTAACATAAAGAACATTCATTATACTTAAAGCTGACTATTAAAACTTCACAGTAAAAATTGAAACTGCTCCACTTTCCCATTGGCCCAGCAGCTCTGACTTCTCTCTTGTTCTCCCAGTCCACACTAGCAAGGATCGAGAGCGCTTCTCAGGCTATGTAAATCAGATCATGTCACTCCTTCACTTACAAGCCTTCAGTGATTTCCCACTGCCTTAAAGATTAATTCCAAACTCCATAAAATAGCAAATTAAGTTCTTAACTTTTACTACTCCCCCATTTTCTTCTCCAACCCCTTATTCCACCCATACTGAATTATCTGAAGTTCCTTGAGCAAACTCTCTTTGTCTGTGTCTCTGAGTCATTGTGTATGCTATTGTTTTCTGGCAGTAGGGTCTTCACTCACTCAACTCACCCCTCAACCCCCTTCTGTCCTCCAAATCTCAGGCATGTCAAAGTCAAATACACTCAGAAAGGGCACCCTCCCTGACTACTTATCCTCAGTTCCTCTCATGAGGCCTGGCCATGTGCTCCTTTTCTGTTGCTCTAGCTTTCTATACTGACCATTATCAGTGCACCGTATAAATGCATTGGGCTACTTGACTTCTGACTACACTGTGGGTGTGGAAATGTGTTTTGCTCAGTAGCACATATTAAGCAGTAATAATAAATACTAAATTTAAGAATAAAGCTATGTTAGGCTCTCTCTGGAAGTTCCTAAATTCTTACCTTCCTTGGTTCAAAGAGGTAAAAGATTTCTGGATTACCACTTTTCCTGAAAGATATAACTGATGTAGAATCAGCTCAATTTCAAATATTTACTGAATTTCTACAGCAGGCTTCTCTTGGAGTCCTATTTCTCCATAGTAAATAGAAATACTGTTTATCTAAAGTATAGTGCTTATAGAATAGTGTGTCCAGAATTGGTGGGTTCTTGGTCTCGCTGACCAAGAATGAAGCCGTGAATCCTTGTGGTGAGTGTTACAGTTCTTAAAGATGGTGTGTCCAGAGTTTGTTCCTTCTGATGTTCAGACGTGTTCACAGTTTCTTCCTTCTGGTGGGTTCATGATCTCCCTGGCTTTAGGAGTGAAGCTGCAGACCTTCACAGTGAGTGTTACAGCTCTTAAGGCCCTGTGCAGCTGGAGTTGTTAGTTCCTCCCATCTAGAGTTGTTCATCCCTCCCAGTGGGTTCCTCATCTGGCTGGCCTCATGAGGGAAACCGCAAACCTTCATGGTGAGTGTCACAGCTCATAAAGGTAGTGCAGACCCAAAGAGTGACCAGCAGCAAGATTTATTGCAACGACCAAAAGAACAAAGCTTCCAGTGTTGAAGGGTACAAGAAGGTTGCTGCTGGCTGGCTCCGAAAGCCTGCTTTTATTCCCTTATCTGGCCTCACCCACATCCTGCTGATTGGTCCATTTTAAAGAGAGCTGATTGGTCCATTTTACAGAGCGCTAATTGGTCCATTTTGACAGGGTGCTGATTGGTGCGTTTACAAACTTTGAGCTAGACACATAGCACTGATTGGTGCATTTACAATCCTTTAGCTAGACATAAAAGTTCTCCAACTCCTCACCAGGTTAGCTAGATACAGAGTGCTGATTGGTGCATCCACAAACCCACCCCCCGCCCTT